>NW_026108918.1:0-222181 GCF_024516045.1 Bombus affinis | reverse complement strand
AAAAAAAAATATGTAAAAAATCTGGAATTAATAAACAAAGATTTAAAAAAATCAACAATTAAACAAGGGATTGAGATGACCAATCCCGCTCACGCTGCGAACTTCGAACGCGGAAGAGTCGAGCCGTGGCCATGATGGGTGATTCCAGGAATCGGTCGCGTATGGCAGGATCTGCCATGCTTTACCGATCCCAGCCGCGCCGATTTCCGTCAACAGGCACAGTAACGGAGATATTTGGAACAGAAGCAGCCGCATATTCGTCTATCTGAAATTAAAGAGATGATTTCATGTAGAAGATACAAATTCGTTCCCTGATATTGAAATGCCGAACACGAGGAAAATGAGACATGCAAATGACAAAGTCGATGATCAATAGGAAGATAACATAAACAATTGTAGATTACAAGGAAAATTTTGAAAAATGATACGTGTTCTAATAATAGAATATAAATAATAAAAAGGAGAATGTAATTGCCATTCTTCTATGTATTTTAATTTATGAGACGTAACTTCTGAATGACCTGTAATGCCCGTTTCCGCGGCATTATGCGCCGAGTTCCGGACTACGCGTAGACCCGGTAGCGCGATTGTTCACTCGATTACATTTACCATAGCGAAATCGAACTAGAATTCGACTCGACACGCGTACGCGCGCAACCACTGAAAGTTCAACGCACCAGTACCGTCAGACGATTCGAAACTTGTGAATCATCTGCTAACGATACGTATCCACCGTCAAAATTTTTCATTGCAATAATTTTTCATAACGTTGCAACGATCGCTATATTTTCAATATACATGTATGATCGTAATAAAGAGTGTTTACTCTTCTTAGACTGTTATTTGTACAACATTATACGGAAATGTATGTTTTACGTGATATGGCTTCTCTCGACGCGTGGATCCATTGGGAAAACTGCTATATTTATGGTAACTTAATCGTTACAATAACATGAGAACACGTAAAACCGACTCAAAGTTGTAAAAACATGCTTGATACAACTCAAGTGTATTATATACGTTTGAAGCATCACCGCCCATTACTACACCATCAACATCAATCATGTTCCACACCACGGTCATTCTTCTGCAAAAAACGTTAATTAAAAGAGAAAGAGAAAGAAGAATTACTGCACAAACTTCGACAACCATGGGACTTCCGTATACATATACAACAATGAGATCACCGTGAAATTGTCTTATCTTGTTCTTTTAATCGCGAAAAATCTGTCCGTAAGTTCGTGGACCGTGTCGAACAGAACGCTATATACGAGGTAGAACGGGTTTTTGTCCGACTGTTGCACGGTTAAGAGCACGACGAGCAACATTGTTCGTGGCGATAAAATGAAAGTAAAAAAATGCAACGAGGAAACAAAGGATAGAACGTCTAGACATAGCGGAACAAATCTTCGGCAGGAAGATCTTCTCCGTTAACATCGACTCCGCACAGTTACGCTCGCTCTTTTACAGTTAGCCTCGCGGACCTGTCTTAATTTGTAACTACGTTTCGGGACATCCTCAACACGTTCCCCAACGCGTAGGTTTCATACGACAAATTCAATGTCATAGTGGTTTAAGTCGTAATTCCGAATGTTTGAATTCATTTTTACTCTAAAACATATCTTCCCTTTGGTTTCAGAACCGATTAAGTCGTAACTTTATTCTCTACCATTTCTGTTTCCACGGTTTGAACAGATGTAATCTATTTTTACGGTAATAAACACAGAAGATTATTTGATGAAAACTGGCAATGGCCTAACTTACACCACTATGATTCTCAACCCTGTTTTCCAAATTGTGTTATATAATATTTTATGAAATGTTGGTGCCATACAGGATGAAACGATCTTAGGCGAATCAAACATCTTATTTTCCCTTACGCCATTCAAATTATAAAATATGCAAACTTTTTAACATTTAACTCCGCTGTCTCATTATGTCGATTCCGTCAACTGTACGTATGCTGATGAACAGTAGTTAATTGTCGGTTTCACGATGGGATTTCGAAGAGGAAATTGGATAACGGATAGGTGAGGGGCTCTGAAGTAGGATAAGAACGTAATTGTAACTCGACTTTTGATGATTTATTGCCTAGCTAGCGGGATCGAGAGCGTGACTGGTGATGTAACATACTGAGGAAAGTTAATTAAACTTAGCTTCATTACGTAGAGTAAATAAGATGTTTGATTGCAGCAGAAATTGTCACATATTTGATAAATGTTAGATTTCTATATATAAGAAAAATGTATAAAAGATATGTAAGAGTATAAGACTATTTCTAAGAAAGGTAAATTATGGGTTTTTCATCAAATGTTTGAATCAACTTTGTTAAAGCATTCCCTAATTTAACCATTTAGATGTTAACTATCGAGAAACCAGTCCAGTGTGTCGTATATCTCATCATTTACATAGGAACAAAATCTCCACGTTCAGGCTGTACAGTTAATTGAAATTAAAGGCAAACACTGTAACTCTGGCACAACTGTCCTTATTTTCGCAACTAATTACCATTTGTCCCATTTCATTAAAACTTTTTAACAGCCGGTAAATAAATTAATGGAATTTCCTCGGTTCAATTTATGAGTGATGAAAATCAAAATTACTTAAAAGTACCATTCCTCGATATCTCCAAAAATATGTCATTTCTAACCGTATAATAATCTATAAGCAGAGAAATGTCAATGAAAATTTAAGACGAAAAAGAGGTAAATTTACCTGAATTCCAGAGCGCGGCCGGCTTTCAAATGTCGTTGACTGTTCAGAGTTACCACGCTTACTACGGTCCGTGAACTACGGCTTGCCGGTTTACCCCGGCTTCGTATCTGCATACCGTGTGCTGTTGTCGCCGCTAAAACACGCTCACCCCTCTACTCGCGGACTTAACTACCGTTCTCAATTGGTCGCTGTTTTTAACTGTAGTTCTTGTTCCGAAAGATAGGTAAATGGCTTCCTCTATGATCTACGAGCCAACACAATCAAAGATGATCGTTTAAAGTAGCTTATAGGAACAGGCAGACTACGGGCACATTTACGCTCCGATCGTGTGTAGAACGCTAAAAGGTAGAATTCTGAAAACTGTAGAACAAACGAGCGATAGTATTGCTAAAAAGACAAGTTAAGAGTACATAAATATGTAGTAAGAGGAAAGAAAAGATCTTCAACTGACAAACAAGTAATTGTGTCTATCATCATTTCGTCAATGCGGTTAAGGATAGTTATATACATTTATACATTACATTCTAAGAGTTACAGTTGCATGAAACAAAGGAGAAAGTGATGGGAGCAACTTACCTGCTCATTTATCCTCTGCACGTTCGGAGATGCGCATTAACATTATCATAATCGCTCAGTTGAATTATGCTTGTATTAGTATGTTTTATCTTCTTCGTTAATACATAAGAAGTACTTCAATATCGAATCCAAATCTGTGAAATCTAAGTTATATATAAATATATATACTTTCAATGTGATTATCAATAGTTTAGTTTATTTAATTCAACATATGTATATTTTCATGAAAACAAAAGTACGTCAAATTTTAACGAGCAATAGCTTTCGTTTTACATCACTATACGGTAATTTGCAGGATGCAAAAAGAAAAATAGAGAGTCTGATCTGAAAATAGAATGATCTTGAATAAATTGTAAAGGACATAATAGCGCTGTCATGCGCTATGGTGCATAAACTAGGGTAGAATTAAAAGCGTAGTAGAATGTAGATCGTTAACAAATAAAAATTAATCTAGGTGTTATTAAAGAAATTTGTTTCACCTTTTAAACTTTTTGATGATTGGTTTACTTTGAATATTTTGCATATTTTTGCATATCATGAGCATTTGGTACATTTCCATACATTCAAATTTTCTATGAATATAAAATGATCCGCACTCTACTTCATAGTATACTCTATACGTTTAAAATGCTCCATTAGAAGCTTAAATCTATCAAAATACAGCTCCTAAGGAAATGTGAACTTTCACATGAACACATAATATCGATTTTCTGATTGAAACGTATAGACAGATATATACTAGCATAAGCCACCTTCGGCATTTGACTGCATGGTGCAGCACTACTCTCTCTGGGATATCCTAGCCACTTTCGGCATTTGGCCGTATGGTGCAGCACTAGCTCTGTAACATAGAAAACCATAGGCGTCAGTTCTTCTTATTTCCTCTCTCATATATGTTTACTTTAATGTCACTTATTCAGGCGCTTGATATATTGTCGGAATGAAATTTTAGTAATGTGCAAGTAATTGTGAGTAGATTAATAAAGTATAATAAGATATTAGATTCATGTACATAGTTTCAAGTGACATCAATCTTTATGTCTAGTATATACATGTGTATTGATCTATAAGTCAGTGTTAAAATAACAAACAAACCAGCAGAAGAAGGAAAGAAGATTTCCTTCGGTTTTGCAAAATCTATTAAGAAATCTATTAAGAAAAAATGCTATTCCACAAGAAAAAAAGAAAGTTGATTACATTGAATGCCTTAATGAAAAAGGTATTAAAGTAATAGGGTGAGTTCAAAAAGTAAAATTTATAATCAAGAAACATATAACCTCAACCTAACCTATAAAAATCACCAATAGCGGAATATATATATTTGAAAACAATTTTTTATTTCAATGAGGAAGAAAGAAAAGATGAATCTCTAATTATTCCATTACTAGGTTCAAAAACCTGGCATGATAGAATTGTTAATAAAATAGATGCAGACATTTTCCTTCCGAAGGCAGATAAGGAAAAGGTAGGAGACGCTAGTGTTAACGAGGCAAAATCAAAGCTATCTAATGGAAAAACATCGCCAATAATATCAATAAAGAAAGAGCCAGTTGAAGATAGTGAAAATAAAGTTGTTACTTTAGAAGAGCAAGCGGCGGAAGAAATCATTGAGGAACTTAAGTCAAAGAATGAACATGAAACTAAAACAAATGATTTAACTTTACCTTTAGTAGAAGATGAATCATTAAGAGGCAAAGAACAGGTACGTTATCAACATATTGATGTGCAATGCACAGATGTATTACATTTGCATATTATAAATATTGTTTTTTATTCTTCAGTCTACGTTACAAGATTATGAAAAAATTCCTATTGATGCTTTTGGTGTAGCAATGTTACAGGGAATGGGATGGCAACCAGGAAAGGGAATTGGTTGAAATGAAAAGTATGAATTTTATTCTAGATTAAATTAATTATATGTGTTTAATACATCACTTATTGGAAAGTAAACAGAGAACATCATTTTTTATTTCACAATCGTTTATTCTAACTATTACAGATTAGTAGCAGCTGTCATACCAGAATTACGACCAAAAGGTATGGGTCTTGGAGCAGACAAAGTAGCATTGCAGAAGAAAAATACAGATTCCAAAAAAGAAGAGGAAGAAGTTAAAATCGAGAAAGGAACATTTGTGAAAATTATAGCTGGAAAACAAGGTAATAATTATGGTCAAATAGAAGGATTCGATGATGATACAGGAAGGCTCATAATAAACCTAGCTCTTGGTGGAAATATAATATCTGTAAATGAATTTATGGTACAGCCAGTGACTAAATCAGAATATTCTAAGAACTCAAAAGTTCTAAGTTAGTATGAAGTGTTAGTTTTTCATTAAGGGACTTTTAAGAAAATAAATTTGAATTGACATACACATATAAAGACATAATCAGACATGTAGAAAAACTAATTCAAGAGTACCTGTAAGTGTGTTGTTGCATGCAATTTTTTAAAGGTCCCTTCTAATTTTATATAAAATATGATAAATGTAGATCGGTCCGTCGTGTCCAGTAGTTGGGTGACTAGTGGGTTGTGGTGGTTGTTGACTCTTGTGTCATATCTGCTTCTGGACTTGTGTATTTCATCTTTGACTGTAGGTATCTTGAGGTCACGGTGGATTGTTTCGTTGGTAAGATACCAGGGTGCATTTGATAGGGATCTTAGCGTTTTCGATTGGAAGCGTTGGAGTATTTCAATGTTGGAATTACTTGCTGTTCCCCATAGTTGGATTCCGTAGGTCCAGACAGGTTTTATTACGGCCTTGTAGAGGGTTATTTTGTTCTGTATGTTTAGCTTGGAGCGTCGGCCCGTGAGCCAATAGAATTTTCTTAGTTTTTCCTTTAGTTGCTTTGTTTTTTCTGAGATATGTTTTTTCCAAGTTAGCCTCCTGTCCAGGGTCATGCCCAGGTATCTTACGGAGTCCTTGCTTGGGATTATTGTGTTGTTAATGGTGACCTGGGGGCAGGTTTGTTTTCGGAGCGTGAAGGTTACATGAGAGGATTTTTTTCGTTTATTTTGAAGCCTCATTTTTCGAACCACTTTTCCATGGAGTCGAGACTTCGCTGGAGAGTGGATGAGGCAATTGCCGGGTCTGCGTGGGTAGCTAATAGTGCTGTGTCGTCGGCAAATGTTGCTATTGTTACCTCGTTTGATATAGGTAAGTCGGCAGTGTAGATGGAGAACAGTAGGGGTCCGAGGACACTACCTTGGGGTATGTCGGATTCTATTGGGAATGTTGCGGAAGTGGCGCCTAGGCATTTAACTATGAATTGTCTGTTGGTTAGGTAGGATTTTAAGATGGTGTAGTATGGGTGGGGTAGGATCTTTTTAAGCTTGTAGAGTAGCCCTTCATGCCATACTTTGTCGAATGCCTGTTGGATGTCTAGGAATACCGCTGAGCAGTATTTTTTCTTTTCAAGGGTTTGGCTGATCATGTGGGTTATGTGGTGGATTTGCTCTACTGTTGAGTGTTGTTTTCGGAAGCCGAATTGGTGATCTGGGAGTGTTTTCAATTCTTCTAGGAGTGGAAGGAGACGATTCGTGAGCATCCTCTCGAATAGTTTAGACAGTGTAGGTAAAAGACTGATTGGGCGATAGGAGCTGGTTTCATATATTGGTTTACCGGGTTTAGGGATGAGGGTGATCAGTGAGATTTTCCACGCCTGAGGAAAGTATTCAAGGCGGAAGATAGCGTTAAAGATTGATGCGATGAGTGCAATCCCTTTTATGGGAAGTTCCTTGATTGCTTTATTGTCTATTAGGTCGTGACCTGCTGCTTTCTTGGGGTTTAGGCGACTGATTGCTTCTATGATCTCTGAAGAAGTGAAGGGTTCAATAGGAGGGGACATTTGGAAGGGAGTGTGCAGATATTCGGTAACGTCCGCTGCAGCTATGGAGGAATGGGGTTGGAATACTTCAGTCAAGTGTTTGGCAAATAGGTTGGCTTTTTCTATAGGGCTACGCGCCCATCCACCCTGCGGACGGCGGATTGGAGGTATTATTTGTGGGAGGCGCGTGAGTTTCCTGGAGGCCTTCCATAGTGAGTAGTTGGAGTCGGCTGTGGGGGACAAGCTGACGAGATATTTGTGAAAACGGTCATTATTGTAGATTTTTATAGTTTTGGATAATTTTCTAGTTGCGTTGTTTAGTTTGCGTTTGTCCTCCGGTGTTCTATGGGTCTGCCATATCCTTCTTAGTCTACGTTTTTCTGCTATTTTTTTAAATATGTACTGGGGGTATTCGTGATTGCCGATGGAGGTTTTTGCCGGTGTGGAGAAGCGGATAGCGTTTATTATGCTCGTGTTTAAGTATTCCGTGGCTGCTTCGATTTCTTCATTGGTTTTTAGTGAAGTTGAGGCTGAAGTTGTGTGTGTAAAGACTTCTCTAAAGAGCTGCCAGTTGGTGTGTTGGTTATGTATGGAGCCATTAGGTGTATTCTCGATGATAGTTGAACTGACTGTTACTATCACGGGGGAATGATCAGAGGAGAGATCAGCCGAGGAATTGATTTGGACGTGTCTTGACGAGATATTTTTAGTTATGAGGAAATCAAGGAGATCGGGTATTTTGTTTGTGTCGGTGGGCCAGTGTGTAGGTTCGTATGTGGTAAGGTAGTTGAGGTTGTTGGTTATTACGCTGTTGAGGAGGTTTTTGCCTCTTACTGTAACCAGTCTGCTGCCCCATTGGGTGTGTTTGGCGTTGTAGTCTCCTCCAGCTATGAATCTATTGCCCAGGGTGTCCAGGAAGTCGTCAAAGTCTTCTTTGGCGATGGAGTGTCTGGGAGGGCAGTATACAGCTGAAGTGGTGATTGTACCATGACAGTCTTCTATTGCTACGTTTGTTGCTTGGAGGTAGTCTTTCTGGAATGGTGGAAGTTCGTAGTGCTTAATGTTTGATTCGATTATGATTCCGGTGCCGCCGTGGGCCTTTCCGCTGGGGTGTTGGGTGTGGTAGAAGTTGTAGCCGTGTATTTTGAGGTAGTTCTTATCGGTGAAGTGGGTTTCGGATATGAGCATCACATCGATTTGCTGTTGTTTTAAGAATAGTTCTAGTTCAAATTTGTGCTGAGCTAGACCGTTGGCGTTCCGCAGAGCTATGCGTCTTGGTTTTATTTTGCTTCTGTGCGTATGAATTTGTCCATGAAGAGTGTGAGTAGTGACAGCAAGTTGTTAATTTGCTCAGTTTGCTTCTCGATAAGTTTTTCGAGTCTGGTGAAGTTGTTTGTGTTTTGTGGGGTGGGAATTCTATTTTCTGTGTGTACACTGTGGGTTTTCGAGTTGTTTACGTTTCCTTGTGTTGCCTGCGCGTGGGATACTGATGGTGAGGTGAGTTTTTGGGGTCTAGGTTCTTGTATGGTTATGTCCTTGGGTCTCAGTTTTGGATACTTAATATTATGTAGTGTTTTATATGCTGAGCATCCTTTGTAGTTCGCAGGATGCTCTCCTTGACAGTGGATGCACTTAGCGGGGGTTTCGGGGGATTTAGTGTATTGGTCAGTGGGGTGATTACTTGCACATTTTACGCACCGGAAGTTATGGTTGCAGTATTTCTGCGTGTGGCCGTACCTTTGACACCTTTTACATTGTACTATTTCTTTCTTTACAAGAGGTGGTTCGAACTTAACTATGGAGTTCATCAGCCGGTTGACGTTGTAAATTTCTTTGTTGTTCCCTTTTTGTTTTAAATCTATGAAGAATAGTGATAGTGGGTATCTTGAAATTCTATGTTTAATGTTGCTTATGTTTGTTACCTCATGGCCAAGATTTTGAAGTTTGTACTTTAGTTCATCTAGGTCGACTGAGTGGTGGATGTTGCGTAGCACCACACGAAAAGGTCTTTCTTCTTTGAGCTGATATGTGTGGAATTTAGCGTTTAACGTTTTTAGCAACTTAGTTAACTTTCTACAGGCGTCTGGGTGGGTCAGCAGAATTTTCACGTGGTTGTTGTTAATTTTTAACTTGTAGTCCTCTTTGCTGATGTCTTTTTCAATGGTCCTTATCATTGACTGTATGTCGATTACGTCGTCAATGAATATTGGTGGAGGAGGGGGAATTCTTTGAGTATGGAGATTATTTACCTTCTCGGTTGTATTCATGGAGTTTTCCGTAGACTCCAGTATTGAGAATCTATTGAAGGTGGTCACCTGGCTGGCTGGTGGTTTAGTTTGACTCTTATTCACATTTGTCTTGCTTGGTTCCAGCTTGCGTTTTTTCGAGTGATGGTCGTTTACCAGGATAGATGTGTTGCCCCCTTGCCACGGGGGAGGAAAAACGGCGGTGTTATAATTTAGCTCCGGAGAGCCTGTTTGGAATGATAGAGCCATCATCGAGCTAGTTAATTCAGTGTGAAAGAACTAGTCGAGAGGCTGTTAACCCTTAGCTAGGTTTGTTGGATTTGCTTTCGACAGATGAGCGTCACGTGGAGTTTTGTGAATTTCACAGGGCACTGGACACACGTCTCGGCACTCAGCAGCAACTGGATGGTCACGTGCTGTTTTGTGGACTTCGCAGGGCACTGGACACACGTTTGCACGCCTCGGCACTCACCAGCAAACTGTTCATGGTAACGCTGTCGAGGAAAACTATGATGGGTGTGCCTAAGGGCCCGAAATCATCGGATTCGTGGAAAAAAGCCTTCGTTCGGAAAGTGAGGGAAATTGGCGTTACTGTTAATTGGTCAATTTCCATGTTGGTGGTTAGGGAAGGGTGCTAGCCGCCCTAGAACTATCGAAACTCGGCCACGAAGTCATCAATGTCAGCAACATAAGGCATAGAGTCTCGAAAAAACCGTTATCCCTATTTTTTATCGATTTAAAACAGAAACCCAACAATAAGGAAATCTACAACATCAGTCGCCTAATAAACGCTATAGTAAAATTCGAACCACCGCAAATCAAAAAGGAGATAGTGCAATGCAAGAGGTGCCAAAGATACGGGCACACGCAGAAATACTGCAACCATATCTTCCGCTGCGTCAAATGTGCAGGTACACACCCCACCGACCAGTGCAGTAAATCACCAGAAATCCCAGCGAAGTGCATCCACTGTCAAGGTGACCATCCTGCCAACTACAAAGGCTGCTCAGCCTACAAAACACTGTACTCAAACAAGTACCCCAAACTTAGAACAAAAGAGGTAACCTACCAAATACCCAGCTCACCGAAATTCATCTTTACCCCAATCTCCCCAACCAATCAAACACCCAGCCCTACCAAATTCACCACTCCCTCAACCTCCTATGCCCAAGCGGTACAAGGCACTCAAAATATACCAAATAGCCACAGGGATCCTCCTCAAAATAGTGCCCCCAAATCACCTGATACAGACAACGTCTCTAGGCTTGAAAAGCTAATAGAGAAACAATCAGAGCAAATTAACAACTTGCTGTCACTACTCACACTCTTCATGGACAAATTCATACGCACAGAAGCAAAATAAAACCAATGCGAATAGCTCTGCGGAACGCCAACGGTCTAGCTCAGCACAAATTTGAACTAGAACTATTCTTAAAACAACAGCAAATCGATGTGATGCTCATATCCGAAACCCACTTCACCGATAAAAACTACCTCAAAATACACGGCTACAACTTCTACCACACCCAACACCCCAGCGGAAAGGCCCACGGCGGCACCGGAATCATAATCGAATCAAACATTAAGCACTACGAACTTCCACCATTCCAGAAAGACTACCTCCAAGCAACAAACGTAGCAATAGAAGACTGTCATGGTACAATCACCACTTCAGCTGTATACTGCCCTCCCAGACACTCCATCGCCAAAGAAGACTTTGACGACTTCCTGGACACCCTGGGCAATAGATTCATAGCTGGAGGAGACTACAACGCCAAACACACCCAATGGGGCAGCAGACTGGTTACAGTAAGAGGCAAAAACCTCCTCAACAGCGTAATAACCAACAACCTCAACTACCTTACCACATACGAACCTACACACTGGCCCACCGACACAAACAAAATACCCGATCTCCTTGATTTCCTCATAACTAAAAATATCTCGTCAAGACACGTCCAAATCAATTCCTCGGCTGATCTCTCCTCTGATCATTCCCCCGCGATAGTAACAGTCAGTTCAACTATCATCGAGAATACACCTAATGGCTCCATACATAACCAACACACCAACTGGCAGCTCTTTAGAGAAGTCTTTACACACACAACTTCAGCCTCAACTTCACTAAAAACCAATGAAGAAATCGAAGCAGCCACGGAATACCTAAACACGAGCATAATAAACGCTATCCGCTTCTCCACACCGGCAAAAACGTCCATCGGCAATCACGAATACCCCCAGTACATATTTAAAAAAATAGCAGAAAAACGTAGACTAAGAAGGATATGGCAGACCCATAGAACACCGGAGGACAAACGCAAACTAAACAACGCAACTAGAAAATTATCCAAAACTATAAAAATCTACAATAATGACCGTTTTCACAAATATCTCGTCAGCTTGTCCCCCACAGCCGACTCCAACTACTCACTATGGAAGGCCTCCAGGAAACTCACGCGCCTCCCACAAATAATACCTCCAATCCGCCGTCCGCAGGGTGGATGGGCGCGTAGCCCTATAGAAAAAGCCAACCTATTTGCCAAACACTTGACTGAAGTATTCCAACCCCATTCCTCCATAGCTGCAGCGGACGTTACCGAATATCTGCACACTCCCTTCCAAATGTCCCCTCCTATTGAACCCTTCACTTCTTCAGAGATCATAGAAGCAATCAGTCGCCTAAACCCCAAGAAAGCAGCAGGTCACGACCTAATAGACAATAAAGCAATCAAGGAACTTCCCATAAAAGGGATTGCACTCATCGCATCAATCTTTAACGCTATCTTCCGCCTTGAATACTTTCCTCAGGCGTGGAAAATCTCACTGATCACCCTCATCCCTAAACCCGGTAAACCAATATATGAAACCAGCTCCTATCGCCCAATCAGTCTTTTACCTACACTGTCTAAACTATTCGAGAGGATGCTCACGAATCGTCTCCTTCCACTCCTAGAAGAATTGAAAACACTCCCAGATCACCAATTCGGCTTCCGAAAACAACACTCAACAGTAGAGCAAATCCACCGCATAACCCACATGATCAGCCAAACCCTTGAAAAGAAAAAATACTGCTCAGCGGTATTCCTAGACATCCAACAGGCATTCGACAAAGTATGGCATGAAGGCCTACTCTACAAGCTTAAAAAGATCCTACCCCACCCATACTACACCATCTTAAAATCCTACCTAACCAACAGACAATTCATAGTTAAATGCCTAGGCGCCACTTCCGCAACATTCCCAATAGAATCCGACATACCCCAAGGTAGTGTCCTCGGACCCCTACTGTTCTCCATCCACACTGCCGACTTACCTATATCAAACGAGGTAACAATAGCAACATTTGCCGACGACACAGCACTATTAGCTACCCACGCAGACCCGGCAATTGCCTCATCCACTCTCCAGCGAAGTCTCGACTCCATGGAAAAGTGGTTCGAAAAATGAGGCTTCAAAATAAACGAAAAAAATCCTCTCATGTAACCTTCACGCTCCGAAAACAAACCTGCCCCCAGGTCACCATTAACAACACAATAATCCCAAGCAAGGACTCCGTAAGATACCTGGGCATGACCCTGGACAGGAGACTAACTTGGAAAAAACATATCTCAGAAAAAACAAAGCAACTAAAGGAAAAACTAAGAAAATTCTATTGGCTCACGGGCCGACGCTCCAAGCTAAACATACAGAACAAAATAGCCCTCTAGAAGGCCGTAATAAAACCTGTCTGGACCTACGGAATCCAACTATGGGGAACAGCAAGTAATTCCAACATTGAAATACTCCAACGCTTCCAATCGAAAACGCTAAGATCCCTATCAAATGCACCCTGGTATCTTACCAACGAAACAATCCACCGTGACCTCAAGATACCTACAGTCAAAGATGAAATACACAAGTCCAGAAGCAGATATAACACAAGAGTCAACAACCACCACAACCCACTAGTCACCCAACTACTGGACACGACGGACCAGATCCGCAGACTAAAAAGAAAATACCCTCTAGATTAAATCCTTAGTTTCTACTAGAACCAACAATATAAAACTATTGTGATCCATGTCATTGTATCACGCCAAATTAAATTAATTACTGAAAATTCTCAACGAGAATTGATCGTAAATATTCTAATAAAAAAAAAATCTCTAAAAAATTCGATGAAAATTCTCATGAAACATCAATTGAAACAATTAAACGCAACAGAGAATGGGTATAATCATATAATTCCTCCCCATTTCAAAATTCATTAATATACATCGATTTTTGTTTTCATATTTGTTTTGTATGTGAAGAATACGTATTTATTGGCATAAAAATATTTTCTGTTTCAATTCCTGGTCATTTTAGATCGAAACTTCCAAATATCGTTGATTAAAAATTTTTTAATTTTTGAAATGAAAGGCACTAATTATAGGACAAAAAGTTGTTTCAATTATTTGAACATTCTGCTTCATTCCTACAATAACATATTTTATTTTAAATTAAAACAAGAATCAATACTATTGTGTATAAGTTTAATGGAGTGACACAGGTGATTTGTAGCTAACACTGTAGCTAACATAGTTTCTGCAATATACCCTTTAATCGAGTAGAAATAAGGGGATTTTAGAAATTTCTATTAACCGACAGTATTGTCAACAAGTTTTAACAATGACTGAAGGTTGCAAAATTAAATATAAAATGATTTATTAATAGCATATGCAGTGTTAAATTTGTAAATAAGCAGTTTATCTTTTAAGAATAACAAAGACACCAGAAAATAAAGATAATATTCTAATTATATTGCAAACTAACGAATAATGTAAAGAATTTATTTTTGTTATCTATATCACAGATTTTAGGTAAAATATTAATTTACTTATTACTAGGAGATTGAATTTGAAATATAATTATAATTTATAAGGGACACCTTTAAACTAGCAGATATTTTGTAGCAGTTCTCTAGCCTTTGTACAATATAACACAGTTCGGTTTAATTGAATTTAATCCCTTTGACCAGCCAGTTTCCAATTTCATTTATGGCATAATCTCCTGACAATTTCATACCCTTCAAAAGAAACACGATTTTCTATTATTGTTTTACAATCGCGGAATATGATCAGTGTTTCAATTAAGCTCCACTGTTTTAATTTCCCGTCTACGCACGATGTGGGTACACCGTTTTTTTTGTTTTTAGATACAAGTGACGAGAAATTATGAAATGATATTTTAAATTTAAACTGATTTCATTCATTGATTTATTGTAGCGACAATGGTAACTTGTTTAAATAAAGATTTTATAAATAAAATATTTAAGGTCTAAAATAATAAATAAACACATGTGAAAACATTAAAGCTGTTATCCTTATTCATGGTCTTGTTGGAACGTGTTTAACGAGCGTAACGTAGGCGTGAAAACGAAAACGTTGAGACTCTTGTGGCGTAAAAAGACTGAATTCCTCATAAAAATACAAGAAACGAGAGAAAACGTGCACATAGTTTATTCTCGACCTGGGATACATAAAACCAAAAAAAAAAAAAAGAAAAAGAAAAAGGAACAAAAATTTTTATTGGTTATTTACCGAAACTCATTGTATCATTTTTATTACTCTATATAAAACGTAGAATCATATACTGACGAATGCTATTTCGAATTTCTAACTTCAGAACGATAATTACATATTTGAAATTACCAATAAGTGGTAGTAGCATTAAAAATATGGAATATTCAACGAGATGAAATATAGGTAAGGTATTTAAAAGAAAAAAGATTGAAACGTTCGATGTAAAACGATGAAATTAAATGATTGGATTTGAAAACTTGATTCGGTTTAATAATTCGATGAAAAAAGTATTCATCCTATGAAAAAAGAATTCATGTTCCTGTCGATATATCAACGACGTGCGCCGTTACTTCCGACTGCTCTGCAATTCAAATGCAATACTCGAATATACATGGCGAAAGAAATGGAAATTGAGCAATTTAAGGGAACGAATTACTCTCGCGTCCACGTAACTTCAAAATGTTTCACGTGTCCGTGTTTGCGAAACGAAATTCGTCGTTGTCCAACTAACACGCTTGCAGATGCTACGTTCACTTTGTTGCATATAGGGCTTAAATATATGAACAAATAGAACGGCGCAACTGTCACTAGCGTAATTTTTAAAGTGAATTAATGCATAATCTCGTCATCTACGTTTGACCATGATTATGGCAGTGATCATTGTTATATACGAATCTTCGTGCAATATATGTGAAAATTCGTGGTTGTCCAATTAACACGCTTGCTGATGCTACGTTCACTTTGTTGCATATAGGGCTTAAATATATGAACAAATAGTACTGCGCAAGTGTCACTAGCGTAATCTTAACGTGTTAAAGTGAATCAATACATAACTTCGTCATCTACGCTTGACCATGACTACGGCAGTGGTCATTGATATATGTGAAGCTTCGTGGAGTAGATGTGAAAATTCGTCGTTGTCCGGTTAACACGCTTGCAGATGCTCCGTTCACTTTGTTCCATATAGGGCTCAAATATGTGAACAGATAGAATGGAGCAACTGTCATTAGCGTAATTTTAACGCGTTAAAATAAATTAATGTATAATTTCGTCATTTACGTTTGATCTACGTTTTTTCATCTACGTCATCTACGGCACCTACGCGAATCTTATTGATTACGTCTTTGGCAGTGTTCGTTGCTATAAATGAAACTTAATAGTTGTTGAAACCGCTCGAAAGTCGTGTTCCTAAATCATTCCCTCGTCTCGTATCGTGTTCATCAAATGGAAAAGGAGATTGTGTTTTAATGAAATCGCTTGTTACTATCAATCTTGCTGTGTCACTCGCATAGGAGAAGAAAGTGAGGAAGGAGAAAAAAATTAAGGTAAGGTCATCAATGAGCAAAATGTTTAATGTACATTAAAATTGAGTCCGCTGCAACCCTCGTGACTTTTAAAATTCCATACGTATATTGTTATACGTAACATTGCCATATTAAATATATTCGATCAAATATTCAATCTCGTTCCCTGAAAGCTGTTCCTGGATATCTGGTTGGATACTTTACGCACGGAAATACAGAGTGTGAACAGTAACAAACCCTCTATGTAGAGTTTTTGCTTTGCTCTTTTGAACAGGTAGATGACATTTTGCTTCGAAAAACGGATATATGTTCCACGGATATGCACATACAGAGTATGTGTATCGATATACACATTGATATACACCTTTGTACAGAGTGTCAAAAAAGTATTTATCGCGGTTTTTTTTCAAGCCATTCTACACCTTCGATTTGATGAAAATTGGTTAAATAAGTGTAGCGCAAAATTGATCTTGACCACAATTTTCAGTGTCAAATTGTTTTTCTATTGCATCATATAGTGCTCATTAGAAAGGAAAGTTCCGTTCTTTTAGAAAAAATGTTTGCAATTTCATTAATACTTAGACTGATTTTATTCATATTTTAAGGTCAAATATGGAATACAATAACATCAATACTAATATCTACTTTTTTGTGCGAATTACTTTATATTTCAATCTTCCTTGATATGCAGTGACAAGCAAAAGTGTAAACACAGCCCGTTGATTTTATGTAGAAAGCGAATGTCGAAGGTATAATGAGAAAAGAGCATTATTTGACCATTCCACAAAATAATTTACCTAAATAGTAGTTAATTCTATTGGATATAATAAACGTGAAGTAGTACTAGTGGACGAAATACTATGTTGAAACCTTGATTCGACGAGTATAATTAATGTGTAAAACTGTAAACGTGGTTTGAGATGTCCATTTTTGTAAAATGTTTTGTACATTATTAATGTTAATGAAAATTAACTATTACATTTCGTTAATAATAACTTGTAGTTACTGTTACCTAATCTTTACCGATCACTTGAAAAATTAGTTTTTTATATTTATGTGTTTACTTTTTTCGCTCGTCGCAGTACATGTTTAAGTCAGATATGAAATATCTGGCGTATTCCAGCGGCTTTAATTAAATCTAAGATGTTGATATCCTTAATATTGAGAATGTTGTTAGTAAAGTAACTATTTCTATCCAAAAACAAGATATCTTTGAGACAACGTGAATTTTCGTTCCAATTTTCTTAACTTACAAGTATAAAATTTTCATCGCATGATACAATCTATCCTACAAAGTTCTTGCACACGACGAAGCTGAGAACATAGATCTTCTTCAAATATTATTTTTCTCACTGCTTCGTGTGGAATTTCTACTCGACGAGATGTTATTAAACGCTTAAAAGCTTATTATTAAACGATAACATACTTTTTCCTACATGAATGAACATGAAAGACGTCGAGTGAGGAATTAGAACAATTGTGGATGGTTGGAAACTATTATGCTGCGATCTACCATTCGTTATTGCCTATACATACCACGGAACAAAGGATAATTATCACCGAATTCATCCAGAGCACATTTTCTAAGTTTTACTGTATATGATTACGCCCATTATATTATATTATGTTATTACGATGTTATCTAATTAATTGTTGTCTATTTGTTTTGATACTTATATTAACCATTATTTATAACATAATATACTAAATACAATTAGTATACACAATTAGTATAGGGATTAGTATAAGAAATTTTAAACAGCTTTTTTCAAAAGAACGAATCATTTACGATCCAGGGGTTTTCTGAAACTTTCGTTTCTCGTGATGAGTACTTTATGATGCAATAAAAAATTTTATCTGAAAATTATACTCAAGATCAATTTCATGATCCATTTTCTCTAACAGATCTCCATCTTCCACAGCTATAACAAATAATTTTTTGACACTCTATACATTTAACATCGATTATAATTCTGATAATTGAAACACCGAACATCAATGTGTTTATTCACTACGCCAACACAGATAACAATTAACATTGATATATAATATATATTTGACGATATATATCTGAAAGAATAGAAATTTCATTTAATCGAATATATGACCATACTCGGTTAAGTACCAACAACGACTATCTATCAACCTTATCTTACTTCCTCGAAGATATAGAAAGACTTTAAAAATTTCAGCCATGTGATTTGGTCCTTTAAAATTTAGAAGTAATATAACGATAAAAAACATAGGGTAATCTGAAAGAATTTTTCGCAGAATTTCCTTCCCCTTTGAATTGGCTTTTATACAGAACGACTTTAACCTTTTCAAGGAAATACCTATAGATTGTGACGATCTATGATTTTAAATAGAGAGGTATATCTGAAAAGAGGTGGATGTAAAACGTAGCGTATAAAACGTAGATCAAATCTTTATTCAAGGTGTGGCGGCACTCGACAAGCCGAAAAATCAGCAGTACCCCGGCAGCGACATCTACAGCCCCCAGTGACACTTACAGCGGAACAGGCCTACTATCTACCACAACTATAACTCACAACACGGCCACCTCAAAGGATTTTTCTCTTCGCAGAGAATCAGGTTTTCAAGAACGATCGAATATGTATGCACTTGATTTACACGTGAAGTTGTCATTAAAAATATTGTTGCGTTTAAAAAGATAAATATTGATTTAAATTTAATGAAATTGTTAGTCCAATTGTTTTAAGCTTAAAGATATGTAGGTGTCACATTTATATATTGAAAACCTGGGAGCGGCATTAATTAACAAACCTAGTCACGCGCACACGTACTTCAAAACCATGCTTGAAAATCGATATTCCCTGAAACAATGCATCGTTCTCCGCTACCAATTTATTTTCGCACGAAGAATCAGTCCATTCATCGTTGCCGCCACCATCGCTACTGTAATCTATATTACTCGAATAAATTCTATATCTTGATTGGAAAATCGCATATTTTAACGAACTTTCTGTGTTTTTTTTTTTTTTATGATTTTAATTGGCAATTTCCGAAATTGAACTATAGCTTGAGAATAAACCGATAATATTTGAGGGTATATATACATACATCATGTTTTTGATGGGTTTTGTAGTAAAATAATTGTAGAAAAAGCAAACTTTTTAAGAAAAAATTACCATATTCGAGTAATAAATTATAGAAAATTACCAATGTAATTTAAAACTTAAAAAGAAGAATCTATTACACGTAATAAAGCGAAAATTCAATAAAGTGATTACTAACCGTATTACCAGCGACAATCGTGTAACGGCGATTCGTAAATAAGTTAGTCGTCTATTTGGAGAAACGTCGCTGGCAATATCGTCACATTTTAATTACGTCAGCGCTATCAATTGGTCTTGGAAGAAAGTTTTCCATTATGTACTTTTGCCCACGGCGTCGTTCCAACAAATGAGTCCGAGTTTTGAATCGCTTTCTCTTATATCACGAATTTGTAACGGTGCTTCTTCAAACTTTAAACGATTGTAATGAATGCCTTTGCGTACAAAGACTGATACCTGGTTTGACTAGAAGCTTCAGCTAATTAGTGCCCCAGTTAATTTGGATGTTCACTACCACGCCACTTATGAAGTGGCTTCGTGTCCGAGCGGATTTCCTCCACGTAAAAAAAAAAGAAAAAGAAAAAGGAAAAAAAAAGAAAAAGAGATAGGAAAAGAAGAAAAAGAAAAAGGAAGAAAAATAGAAAAAGAGAAAGGAAAAAAAGAAAAAGAAAAAAAACAGTTAATTTGGATGTTCACTACCACGCCACTTAAGAAGTGGCTTCGTGTCCGAGCGAATTTTCCCCACGTAAAAAAGAAAAAAGAAAAAGAAAAAGGAAAAAAAATAGAAAAAGAGAAAGGAAAAAAAAGAAAAAGAAAAAAAACAGTTAATTTGGATGTTCACTACCACGCCACTTAAGAAGTGGCTTCGTGTCCGAGCGAATTTTCCCCACGTAAAAAAGAAAAAAGAAAAAGAAAAAGAAAAAAAAGAAAAAGAGAAAGGAAAAAAAAGAAAAAGAAAAAGGGAGAAAAAAAGAAATGAGGGTAATGATGCAAATATTTTTTGTAGCCATTATATAGAATTTCGATGGTATAATTAATCAGTATCAACTTACCAGCCCCTGACGGGACGATTGTGACGAAAATAGCTTGCACACAGATGAGGATTGCAAGTATTTTCGAGTCCTTCATGGTTGTAAAAAATCAGGTAATGTTGTCGCTGTAGAATATGGGAAAATCAGGCGTTTCAATATCAGTTGTGCGGGCACTGGAGTGCGTAGACCAGAAATATCTGCGACAAAAATCAGAATACATTTGTTTTCACATGATTGGATCAATTTTGTGTAGGACTAAGCTGACTGAACCTAACACGGGATAATTTTTTTTTTTTTGCGTGGGGAGGGGAAAATGCTATTACGCATGCCCAGTGACCCGCATCACTGGGTTATGTGGGAGTCGGTCGGATGTCGTTGCCATACCCAGTAAAAACCCCTCCTCCTTCTTCCTCCGCTTGGGGGGCAGACAACCCCGGTAAAACCTGTCGGCAGTCATCAGGGTTGTCCTTTCGTGCCCCGTAGTATCTGCTTCTTCGGGCAGTTACTGCTCATGTCGTCCTCTCAGCCAGTTCAGAATACTGGGCTGGTCTCCTTCTGCGGTTTTTCGTTGTTTCATGTTCTTGCCCTCATTGCCCCGCGTAGTTGTTGTTTCGCTCGTTCTCCTCCTTGCTTCCTCCCAGGCCCTCGCTGTCACCCTCCTGTGACACATGACGGTCTTGCAGAATTGCCTGAATTTATTCGAGCTCTCGTCCTTGGCGGTCGCCGTGGCGATCAGATTGCCCACGTCTATCTTCCCGCCCAGAGCGTTCTCCAGCTCGATCCTTCTATCCGTCCACTTCGGGCACGCGAAGAGGGCGTGCTCCGCATCGTCGTTCGGGTCTCCACAGTCGAGACAGTTGCTGTCGCTGTCCCTGCCAATCCTTTTCCTATAGACACCGAAGCTCCCATGCCCGGTTAGCAGCTGCATGGTGTGGTGATCGATGTCCATCTTCTTTTTGGTAAATAGCAGCGCACTCGGTATTAGCTTCTTTGTGATATTTTCTTTTTTGTAGTTGTTCCACTCCTTCTGCCAGTCCTCTTGGGCCTTCTTGCGAATCGCCTCCAGTTCCTCCTTCAGCTTGCAGTCGTCATCCGTGCCACTCCTGGACCCATGGATCTTGTTCCTCTCGTAGGTCTCTCCGAGCATCTTTATCTTTATGTAAATCGGGAGATTCCCGGTCAACACGCAAAGTGCCGCGTGGGAGACGGTACGGTATGCCGTCGTTGTTATGCACAGGGCCGTTCGTTGTGCACGTTTCAGCTTTTTCCTGTTCTTATCGGTATTCGCTGCTCTAGCCCACACCGGTGCTCCGTAAGTTACGATGGACTCCCACACATTGTAGTAGAGCCTACGAGCCAAGCTGGGCGGCCCGTTGATGTTGGGTAGAATTCCCCTAAGTGCTCCTATTAACTTGTCGGCTCTGTTACACACCATCTCGATATGCGCACCGAACCTCCGACTGGAGTCAATGACGACTCCGAGATACCTGATGCGATCGACCGTTTCGATGTCCGAGGAGCCCAACCTGAGTTTCACAACTCTCGGCACTCGCAAGCTTGTGATGAACATGACCTCCGTCTTTTCTCTCGCCAGGGTGAGCCCGACACTCGTGCACCAGTCGTTGGCGATCCTTAGCATCGTGTTGACCTTAGCGGAGGCCTCTTCGTTCCTCCCGACGGAGCATGTGATGGCCAGATCATCCGCGAAGGCGGTTGCTCTGACCATTGGCATGTTGTCGAGTCTCTCGAGCAACCGGTCGTATACCAAGTTCTACAGGAATGGTCCGAGGATGGATCCCTGCGGGACTCCCGCCGCCACCTCGTGCTCCACCGTGCCGTGCTGGTTGCTCACGATGATCCTCCTTCCGGATAGGTAACTGCCGATTAGCCTTTTGACCTTCCATGGCAGCTTCCTCTTGTCAAATTCCTCGTATATGCTCTTCCAGCTGAGCGAATTGAAGGCATTGCTAATATCTAGGGTGATCATCACGCATACTACCTTCTTCTGTCTGCAGATGTTGGCAAACTTCATCACCTGCGTGATGGTGTCTACCGTACTCCTCTTCTTTCTGAAGCCATATTGCCTCCGATGGAACGGGTCCATTCCGATGCATCTCTCGATGATCTTCTTAAAGTATTTTTCCCAGATCTTGCTCATGGTTGGGAGTATGCTTATCGGCCGGTACGCGTTAGGGAGACTGGGATCCTTACCCGGTTTCCTTAGCAGTATTACTCTGGCCGTCTTCCAGCAGACTGGGATCCTTCCTGATTCAGTGATGCCGTTGAACGCCCTTGTCACGAGCTCGCTCCTGCGACTCGCTACCAGCTTCGCGATCTCGCCCGGCACGCCATCGACTCCTGCAGCCTTCTTGGTGTTCATTCTTCCGGCGGCATCGACGACATCGCCTTCGCCGATGGCGACGCTGAGGCTAATATCTCCTTCTTCTTCGGTCTCTGCCTCTTCGCGGCCCTCATAATGGGGGGGTCCGTGTCCCAAGTTGAATAGCCTCTGTAGGACTGCCTTCACCATGTCGATCGGCATGTCGTTGGTTGGTCCCTTGCTTTTACATATCTTCATGACCGTGCGATAGGGTTTGCCCCAAGGGTCGCTCTCCAGTATCTTGCAGTATTCTGCCCAGGCTGTTTTTTTGCTGCGGGCGATCTCCTTTTTTAATTGTCTTCGGATCTCCTTGTAGGCGTTGACGAGGGGCTCGGTGTTGCCGGCGTTCTTCTTCCTTTCTCTCGTCACCTTCCTGAGCGCTTTGTGCGCCTGCGCTCTCAGTTCCGCGATCATCGGGTTCCACCAGTAGTTCGCGTACTTGCGGGTCGCCGCACAGTTCGACTTCCTTAGCATCCCTTCGCACGTACCTTCGATGCTCTTTTGCAGGGGCTCGGCCCCATCCTCTCCGATAGCCGCGTTGAGGTCTTCCTTCTTCAGTGTGTCGTCGAATCTGCTCAGGAACTCCTCCGGCGATATGTCCTTCGTCACGTACCTGTAGAACTTCGATACGGTTCGGGTCTTCCTCGCCTTAAACCTGTGGAGCACGTACAGATGGTCCGAGGCCGAGTATTTGTCCAAGACCGCGCTTCCGGCGTGTATCTCGCTGACCTTATTGGATACGCTTATTTGTCGGGGAAGCTCGTCTTCCCGTTCATGAAGAAGGTATACTTTTCCTTGAGCCTCAGTGGAAACACCCGGTGGCTGCTTAGTGCCTCCATTAAGACTCTCCATCTCTTGTCTGTGGTCGATCCTCCCCAACAGGTTGACTTTGCGTTGAAGTCTCCGGCCACGACGACCTTGTCGTGTCTTCTAGCAGCGCTCTTCGTCATAGTCGACAGCGTGTCTATGTATTCGGAGTATGCTAGCATATTTATGTTGGGCGAACAGTATCCGCTGAAGCAGAAGACGTCGCCGACGCGGACGCCCACTATCCCGTCGCTCTTGACCTCTGTTGTTTCATCAGGCAGTTTGCCGTTGAGGAGTGTGACCCATATCGAGGCGTCTCCTTTGGTGTCATTAAACCAGTGCGGTAGCTGCCTGTTCGGCTCGGAAATTATTATTATATCCGGCCTAAGTTCGATCGCGCATTGGTGCATCATGTCCTGCGCCAGCTTGCATCTGTTGAGGTTTATCTGCAGTATCCTCATTTATTCGCTTTCAACCGCCTTCTATACTCTGGACAAGCCAGGGATCCGGTTACGTGGTCAAATTTCACACCTTTCTCCTTGCTGCAGATGGAGCAGCAGGGTGCGTTGGCGCAGGCAGCTATCGTGTGGTCTTTGGCTCCGCACTTCCTGCAAATCTCCTTTCCAGGGCTTATCGCCGTGCATTTGTTCGCGATATGACCGAACATGTGACATCTGTAGCACTTTACTACATTGGGTAGTGCCTTTATCGAGGCTATCGTCAAGCCGGTTCTGATCTTCCGGCTCGCCCCCTCTTTGGCCAGGTAGGCTTTCGGCATCGTCACTATTGCCGATTGGGTGCCCCACGGCGCCATTTTTAGGGTCTTTACTTCGACCTCAGTGATGTCGCTTATGCCCAGATGCATTCCTATCACCCTGGCTAGTTCTTCCTTGCCTACGAGCGGGTCTATATCCCTGATCTCTACGGAGGTCTTGTCGCGCATTGGTAGCGCTCTCACCTTGCCTCTTAGCGCCGTGTTCATATCCGCCGCGGTCTTTTTGGCGTTGCTACCTGCTTTCAGCTCGATCAGAATGTCACCTGTTCTGGTCCTCCTAATTCCACAGCTCTCTTTTAGGGTCTCCTTTGCCCCCATCAAGTCTTTGTAGACCTGGATCCACTCCTTGTCTTGCCCTACTTTGACGAGGATGGCTTCGGGTCTGTTACGTATCCTCTTCGGTCCCTCCGGCCTCTTTGGCTTGTCCAATGCCGCCCTTCCTGCGTTCGCCTTACTGACCACCGTCGGGGTGTCCGTTCTTTTTCCTCTCCTTCCGCGGACAGGGATCCAGTCATCCTTTACATCGCTGTCCGTGTAGTCAGTAGTCGCTTTTGCCGAGCTGTTGCCGGCACAGGCTCCTGCGTAGGAGGCCTCCATGGTCGTTGGTCTCTTTCTCTTGGTGTCGCCCTTCCCCTCGACGGGCGATCTCTCCTTCCTTTTTCCTTCCTTCTCCTCACTCCTCCCCGAAGGGGTGGTCATCCTGGTGGCCGTGACTGTCCTAGCGTTCCTCTTGAGCCTCATCTCGTTCAACATCGAGTGGAGCTTGGACGCTTTTTTACTGATAGCGTCCCTCCTTTTCTTGATGTCGGTATCCTTTTTGCTCATGAGGTAGAGTCTGCTACCTATGTATTGGATTTCGCGGAAGACTTCTGTGATGATTTCCGTCATCGCCTTCCATTCGCTCATTTTGATGACGATACTGTCCTCGTCATTGCTTTCGGTCTCGGCCGTTGCTCTGTTCGCCATGGCCTTCCTCCTGAGACATTCCCTTGGTGCCGCCGCTTCGCTGCCGCTGTCCGACATTTCCGCCGGTGTGTCTAGCTCCGAGGTGCTGGCCGCTTCGTCCTTCGTTGCCATCGGCTGGCTCCTGGCCAGGCTTCTCGTTGTCTTGCACGCGCTCCCCTCCACTGGGGACTTTCTCAAATATCTGGTGATCTTGTCACCTTTCGGGATTTTTTCCTTGGCGAATCGGGTCGCCTTTTCGGTGGGTGGTGTCTTATCCTTGAGTGCCTGCATTGGCATCTCGACATCCTCGATGAATCCCGCGATGTCTTCATCAAATTCGAGGTATCTTCTTGTGCTTTTTTTGCACATCTTTTCCTCTGTGACATCTGCGGGTGTTTCTTGGTCCCCGGTCGTGTTTACCGAACGAGGGGAGGCCCTGGGATCGACCTTCCCCTCGCCGTTCGTCCAGTCGTTGGGTGACCGTCGGGTCGAGCCTGGGACGCTACTCGAATCCCCGACGGGGCCTGGAAGCTCCGAAACCCCCTGAGCCGTAAGTTTACTTACCTTGTAGTACTTGTCCATATTGTGTTTATGACTTTAATATACATATATATATATGTATGTTTGAGGTGTATCCTTCCGCGTGTATGCGATTCGTGTCCTAAATAACTTGCCGATGTCGTCGTAAGGTCGCCAGTCGTCTGTCTGATAACCGGATACTTAAACTCGCAGTGTCCCTATCACTGTTCGACGCGGGGAGTTTAGACTGGCCATCCACGGGGGCGCTCTCCCACTCCTTGGTTACCCAGGTAGCCCGCACGGTGGCGCTTCGGTCTCGCGACCCAAGATGGCCTTCGCTCTGCCCCTAACCTCACTTTCCACACACAGCACTTTCAATCGTTTCTCTCGCTTTTATACCAGCGAGCTCCCCTATTTCTTGTATTCCCACTCATTCCGGAGCACTAGAAACTTCACTTTCGTGCACTTTTCCGCCCGAGTTCTTTAATTTACCCAGATATTTCGGTTATGCCTACGGAGCGACGTGCACGTGTCCGTTCTGCTTGCCGCCATCATCGAGCATGCAACACGGGATAATTGTCCAACTTACGACCTTAACAAGCCCGCTTGATTCCCTATAAGCGCTTGAAATTGATGCTTGTATTCTTTCCAGATTAACAAGCTTTGCCCCCCCCCCCCCTTAGATCGTGTTTTCTCAAACAGAAAATATTGGAAGCGTACTCGTTGGCAAAACAGTTCACGGATAGTTCGTCCTCTGCTTGTTATTTGTTACAATACCGTTAACAAATAAATTCATGAAACATAGTGGTATCGCATAAATTGAAAATAAAAGCTTTGCGTATACTTGGGAGTTGAACTTTGGCTATTATACGTGTGTTATATATATATAATACACAATTATATGTACATATATAGAAGATTGCTTAGAATTTGGAGCTTAATAACATATCTCAAAATCATTGACATTAAAGAAGGTGAACCTCACTTACCAAATTTCCTTCCGCCAAATGATACATAAAAATTGAAAAAAATAATATACATAGTTTTGACTTTCTTCCGCATTATAATTTCAATCACTCGATTTATTCGGCTAAAGATAATCAAGCAATAACCTTACTTTACACGTATTCTCATCTCGTGAAATAGGTCACATCAGGGATTTTCAAAAGTCGATGGAATATTAATAGCGATTAATTATTTATGCATGTATTCTGCACGGTTAAAGCAATCACCTAGTGAATTATCGTGTTCCAGGAATATCAATTGGTCTTGGAAAAAAGTTTTCCATTATGTACTTTTGCCCACGGCGTCGTTCCAACAAATGAATCCGAGTTCTGAATCGCTTTCTCTCATATCACGAATTTGTAACGGTGTATCTTCAAACTTTAAACGATTGTAATGAATGCCTTTGCGTACAAAGACTGATACCTGGTTTGACTAGAAGCTTCAGTTAATTAGTGCCCCAGTTGATTTGGATGTTCACTACAACGCCACTCCCCCCCCCCTCCCAAAAGTGGCTTGGTGTCCATGCGGATTTCCTCCACGTAAAAAAAAAGAAAAAGAGAAAGGAAAAAAAAAGAAAAAGAAAAAAAAACAGTTAATTTGGATGTTCACTACAACGCCACTTAAGAAGTGGCTTCGTGTCCGAGCGAATTTTCCCCACGTAAAAAAAAAAAGAAAAAGAAAAAGGAAAGAAAAAGAAAAAGAGAAAGGATAAAAAAAGAAAAAGAAAATGGGAAAAAAAAGAAAAAGGAAAAAAAAGAAAAAGAGAAAGGAAAAAAAAGAAAGAAAAGGAAGAAAAGAAAAAGGAAGAAAAAGAAAATGAAAAAAAAGTTAATTTGGATGTTATAAAATGTTATATAACCAAGAACTTATCTTCTACTTGGACTTATGTTCTACTAGAACCTATCTACTACTAGTCGAATAAGAGAAGACCGAGCCATTGAATCGCTCAAATAGATTAGCTGATTCGCTTAACGTATTTTTACTTCCCATGACGTAAACAAGAGCAGAAAGTACACAAGTAATAATACAGAAATGTCGAATGTACAGAGGAATAGATTTCGTTAAATCATTAGCACGTAACATTTCCTTATAATTCTATTTGTGTATAGCAAAATAGCTTGTGTGCTTTCATGAATTATATTTGATATTTAGAAGCTTTCATGTAGGTAGATATATAACTCGTGTTAATTAGTAATTTAACAATACATCATGACAACATATCATTTTCGTTTCTTCGTTTATCTCGTTATGCGCGTAAACGAATGTGTAAATAAAGACATATAATCAACGATAACATGTAGTGGCAAGCATATTGGTGAAATGATTGTGGATGATTTCACTCGGTGTATCGGTAAATAAACTTTGATAGACATTGCCGATGAATTCGCTGTCGGTGAAATCGTGTCGATGAAATAATTGTCAGTGATTTAAAGATAACCCAATTTATTGATCTCTCCTTCATAGAGTTGTACGTCTCTCTATAAAACATATTCTACCTGGAAGGGCTGAAACATTTAGCTTAGTCGCACTAAACTGGACTGGACTGCAAGTAAGAAGATTGAAATGCAAAATTCACGTGTGAGCGCAACGGTTTAGATGGAAAGTTCGATAAGGCGATTATGTATATTAACCCGAAAAAAAGCTCATGGCTTTGCAACGCGTTACACGCAACACGGAATTTCCCTCGCTGAAATAATCCTATTACAACGATACGATTTTCCTTAACTGATCTCGCAATGTAATTCTCCCTCTACAACTTTTTATTAGGTTTGAAACACGAGAGTTTCGAAGCTCTGCAAAGTCTCGCGAATCTAGAAGTCGAGTTTCAACGTATCTTCGCTTCTTATTTTATAGCTGTTAATAGTTATTATCTCTCTCTGCACGTACATCAAACGAGTACTTATGTAAATCCAAAGGAAACGGAAACAACCGAGAATAATTGAGGATAATTCGAATACGTACCGATTAGTAAAGTGTTTGGCAAAGAAAAAAAAAGGAAAATTGTATCGGAGAAATAGGGGAAAAACGGTGGCGTACATCAAGCAATCTTTATGGCTGTAATACATTTATTATTCATTTATGTTCATTTTCTATCGCGTAACAGACGTTGAAATAACTGGCAGAACGAGCATATAAATCTTGTATCGCTCGACATGACTTCTCCCGATGGAAAAATATTCACCAGCCTGGGATCGTGCATCGCTAATTACTCCGTTACTTTTACATTTAGAACGCGTTTCCATCCATACAAAAAAGCAAGAAGGCAAACCCTATCGCACAGTCATGAAGAGATGCAAAAGCAAGAAACCAACCAACGACATGCCGATCGACATGGTGGAAGCAGTCCTACAGAGGCTATTCACCATGGGACACGGACTCTCCCATTACGAGGGCCGCGAAGAGGCAGAGACCGAAGAAGAGGAAGACATCAGCTTCAGCGTCGTCATCGGCGAAGGCGATGTCGTCGATGCCGCCGGAAGAATGAACACCAAGAAGGCTGCAGGAGTCGATGGAAGACTCCTGGACTGCTGGAAGCAGGAGCTGGAAGCAAGCTGGAACCAGACTGCTGGAAGACGGTCAGAGTAATACTGCTAAGGAAGCCGGGAGAGGATCCCGGTCTCCCTAACGCGTACCGGCCGATAAGCATACTCCCAGCCATGAGCAAGATCTGGGAAAAATGCTTTAACAAGATCATCGAGAGATGCATCGGAACGGACCCGTTCCATCGGAGGCAGTATGGGTTCAGAAAGAAGAATTAGCTTAGCGAATACCGATAAGAACAGGAAGAAGCTGAAACGGACACAGCGAACGGCCCTGTGCATACCGTACCGTCTCCCACGCTGCACTTTGCGTGTTGACCGGGAATCTCCCGATCTACATAAAGATAAAGATGCTCGGAGAGACTTACGAGAGGAACAAGATCCATAAGACCAGGATCGGCGCGGATGACGGCAACGAGCTGAAGGAGGAACTGGAGGCGCAAGGAAATTAATACCGAGTGCGCTGCTATTTACCAAAAAGAAGATGGACATCGATCATCACACCGTGCAGCTGTTAACCGGGCATGGGAGTGTGACGGCACTCGACAAGCCAAATACCACCACTCGACACTAAATACTGTCGGACGACGGCAGCGACATCTGCAGCTCCCAGTGACAATTACAGCGGACCAGGCCCAACTACTACAACTATCACGCACGTCCAATAAATATATAACGCACACACGCTCACCTCTACAGGAGTTTTGGTTTCTATAGGAAGAGGATTGGCAAGAGCAGCGACAGCAACTGTCTCGACTGTGCACACCCTAACGACGATGCAGAGCACGCCCTCTTCACGTGCCCGAAGTGAACGGACAGAAGGATTGAGCTGGAGAACGCTCTTGGCGACGTGGACAATCTGATCGCCACGGTGACCGCCAAGAACGAGAGCTGGGATAAATTCAGGCAATTTCGCAAGACCGTCATGTCTCACAGGAGGGTGACAGCGAAGGCCTTGAAGGAGGTAAGGAGGAGAACGAGAGCAACAACAACTACGCGGAGCAGTGAAGGCAGAGATACAAGACAACAAAGAACCACAGAAGGAGATCAGCCCAGTATTCTGAACTAGCTGAGAAGATGACGAGAGCAATACTGAATATACAGTATACTGAATATACAGAATAACTGCCCGACGAAGAAGATACAACGGGGCATGAAAGGACAACCCTGATGACTGCCGACAGGTTTTACCGGGGTTGTCTGTCCTCAAAGCAAAGGAAAAAGGAGGAGGGGTTTTTAGTGGGTATGGCAACAACATCCGCCCGAGTCCCACATAACCCAGTGATGCGGATCACTGGGTATGCGTAACAGCATTTTCCCCTCCTCACGCAAAAAAAAAAAAAAAAAAAAAAAACTATACACTCTATCAATTTTAAATTAATAATTTCGTTATTATATAATTTTTCTTAGTCTAAACTGAATCCAGGAGGAAGAACTTTCATCCAATTACATACTTCATTAATTCATGAATTATATTCGTTACCGTACGTACAAAAAGAAAGTTGACTGATATAAAAATTCAAAGGATAGAACTTCTAAGCTCGCGATTGGAAACAGATTCAGTTCAATGGTTTAATTTGCCATTTAATTGAATTCTCTGGCAATTTCAGCGAACTGTGGGCTTTAAAAGTGTCCCGCATTCAAACGCAAGACTTCTCCTCCACCTTTCCCTTTCTTTCAATTCCAACCTCAAGTAATTGACCTATTAATTCGACGATATATTTACATGCTTGCAAGGGATTCAAACAACTTCGTTGCGTTAAATTCGCAATTATAACCAACACGAATGTCTCAATCAATGTGCAGCTCGAAACAAATAAAAGATAATTAACTTTTCAATATAACGATTGATATGTTTGATGAAGAAAAATTTATGAATTTTTAAAAACGTCTCCTAGTACATTTAGCATTGTTATAATAAAAACTTAGAACACATACGCACACATATACTATTCCATGAAATGATTTACACAGCTATGAGTCTAATCCTATCATGTTATAAAGGGATGAACGAACTTTTCCTAATAAATATAACTTTATACAAAATCTTGTTTAAAAAAATTAGTTTTTTATTCTCATTAAATTAATTTAATATCAGAATATATAATTTTAGTCGTTATCAAAATTTTATGTCAAATGCGTTCATAGATACATATATAAATAAATGTATAATCCTATGTATTTATTTCAACTGAATTCTTAACTTAAATATTTATTAACAATATTCTGACGAATATGCAATGAAAGATAAAAACAACTTTATTTTTCTTATAGAATGTCTCATGCTTCTTACTCATTTTATGTTTCTCGTTGTCAGTGCGTAACTACTTATCAGCCGCATGAATGCTAAGTTTTACTACTGAGAAACGAAGAGACATATAGATGCAAATATACGCTACCTCGTGTGAAAAAACATCAGATACATTAACCAGAAGGAATATCCGATACATATAAAATTCATAGCGTAGTTATTTATACATACGGAATATTTCTTTCTGTATGAAATATTCTTTCTTCTGAATTCTTATTATAAATGTATGTCCATTTCCTACCTTAAAATGTCTCTCCTTTGAAAAACTCCATTTAAATATAACGATTAACAAAATATTACCAATAAAAATATTAAAACGAGATGCTGAAAGAACCTTTTAACGAAGTACAAATGATTATTTCAACTTTAATTCTGTTAAATTTGAATTGAATCATTTATAAACCGAACAGGTGTATAAAATTTTATTGCGTAAAAATCGTGAAGCTGAAAATTAGGAACGAATAACGAATGAGTAACCTAGTTTCATTAAAAGGTACGTGTACGCCGATCCGCGTAACAACTTCGACACTCCAATTATTATAAAGCATGTACCCTTCAGAGATTTTTTGCGCGAACGCAAGATACCTTTTACACGTGCAACTGAATAAGTGGAACGTGATTTTCAATATTTCTTCTTGTAGAACTTGTAACAACGTAACTGTTTCACGAATATTTTCCCTGACACTTTTACAACGATGCGTAGAAATCTCCTTTTCTAATTAATAATTTCAGCATTTCTCTGAACAGTTTCGTTGCGATTAAAAAATATACAAAGCTTACGACGTGCTTGTTTAAAAATATTTATATGGAACAAGATTTCGAATTTGTCGCATCAATCGCGATCTCAGCAGGTGTAAATTAATTCGTTCTAATGAACGAATAAATTAAACGGCTCGTGACAAAAATTATCCCTGTCCATGTTTGTTTTTCTAAAACTAATTCAAGGCGAGTTAAATGAATCGCTGTGTACCCTATTCGCGCAGCATGTGTTTTAACGACCAGCATGCAAGCGTTAACGGTGTACTTTAGTTTCTCATGGTTGTGTTAAGCTGGTTGCTCTTAGAATGAGCATATACTTACAAAAGGAGGTGAACAGAAGATAGCCTGGCACCATTTTGGCTCCGAATGGTAGCAGACGCAGAGGCTGCAAACCGAAGGTCCCGGCACATACATCAGTCCATGTGAGATAACTTCTCCTTCGAAATCAATACAGTTTTCTCCTAAAGCCACTGAAAACGATTACCAGCGTCAATATCTTTGCCACTCGACAATTTTTCGTACTTCGCCTCATATATTCTCCATGTTAGACATACCATAAAATATTTCGTGCAATCGCGTATTCCTGTCTAATGTCAGGAATTCTCTTTCCATAGATCTGCGTTTCCCATATTAAATATTTTGCTTATCAGTAAACATTCTTACAATTTGTGATTAATACTGTACGTACAAGAACGTTAAGTTTTTGACGTTGTAATATTTCACATGAAATAATAATGGCTGTATATCGACTAACTTATTAATTAATTAAATTCGTGTATATCAAGTTTCCTATCATTTAATACTTTCGTGTAACTACAGAGATTTGATACTATGAAATGAAATATAAAACTTGGTAAAAAGACGCGCTTCGTTAGGAAATGAGGGTAATGATGCAAATATTTTTTGTAGCCATTATATAGAATTTCGATGGTATAATTAATCAGTATCAACTTACCAGCCCCTGACGGGAAGAAAGTGACAAAAATAACCTGCAAGCAGATGAGCATTGCAAGTATTTTCGAGTACGAGTTCTTCATGGTTGTAAAAGATCAGGGGATGTTGTCGCTCTAGAATAGGGGAAAATCAGCTGTTTAAATAACTGTTGTGTGGGCACTGGAGTGCGTAGACCAGAAATATCTGCGACAAAAATCAGAATGCATTTGTTTTCACATGATTGGATCAATTTTGTGTAGGACTAAGCTGACTGAACCTAACACGGGATAATTGTCCAACTTACGACCTTAACAAGCCCGCTTGATTCCCTATAAGCGCTTGAAATTGATGCTTGTATTCTTTCGAGATTATCAAGCTTTGCCCCCCCCCTTAGATCGTGTTTTCTCAAACAGAAAATATTGGAAGCGTACTCGTTGGCAAAACAGTTCACGGATAGTTCGTCCTCTGCTTGGTATTTGTTTCAATACCGTTAACAAATAAATTCATGAAACATAGTGGTATCGCATAAATTGAAAATAAAAGCTTTGCGTATACTTGGGAGTTGAACTTTGGCTATTATACGTATGTTATATATGTCGGGTCGGCGTTAACATTTGAGTTAGGGTTGAGGGCGTGAAACGAATCCCTATTGGCGCTAGACGTGATCATTATGCAATAAAGGAGATATTTACTAGTGCAAATATGACTATGATGGAATTGGACAAGTAATCGGATAATTAGGTACTCGAGAAGCTAATGACAATGATCCTAGGCTCACTAACGAATCCGCGGTCAAGGGGATGACGGACTCTACTTTTCCTCAGCGTCTAAGTTGTACTCAATATTAATGCACGAGGCAATCACTACGTATCTGAGAGTTACTTGAATCGTCTTTGAGATCGTACCGGAGAGTGGTTCTCCATCACGGTAACGCTGTCGAGGAAAACTATGATGGGTGTGCCCAAGGGCACGAAATCATCGGATTCGTGGAGAAAAGCCTTCATTCGGAAAGTGAGGGAAATTGGCGTTACTGTTAATTGGTCAATTTCCATGTTGGTGGTTAGGGAAGGGTGCTAGCCGCCCTTAAGAGAAAGTTCGAGAAGAGGAAGCGTCGTTGGTGAGAAAAATAGATTTCTCCTATTTTCTCGTAGTTGGGACGAGGACTGTTTGTCGGTTTGAAGGACTTTAGTTAAACAGACCTTAAGATTTATAGCAGGTCCTCGGGCTAGCTGAACATGTACTGTGGAGACGCGTCGACATCTGGTAATCATCTTACTCAAAGAATAGAGTCTGCGTGTGGCGAGCCACGGGACAGAAATCGTTGAAATGCTTACCGTCGTGCCCCGTCCTAAGTATTTCTTTTAAGGAGAGCTATAGGGTTACTTCATGCCTTTGTTAGACAAAACGTTCATCCCTTGACCGCGACTACGTTCGGCGACTGGTTGTCGCCTCGAGCCCGAGCTCACTATCATAAATCTCAAATAAGTACAGTCGAATCGAATGACAACAGTTTCTTAATTCGGCTATGGTGAAAACCAAATTACAATACTAGGGGTCTTCCCAAAGTTCCGAAGGGAAGGTTCCAGTATTCTTTCATCTCCGACATATATATATAATACACAATTATATGTACATATATAGAAGATTGCTTAGAATTTGGAGCTTAATAACATATCTCAAAATCATTGACATTAAAGAAGGTGAACCTTACTTGAACGATGAAACGTTTGATCAGATAATGTTCTTCGTTCGATACTAAAGGAAATTGAGAAGAAACATCGAAAATTCGTTAATAAAACGAATTTCTTTGTTTCTGTGAGATAATAAACTTGATATACGTATTGGTTTTTAAAATCAATATATCTAACCAATGGGCACACTTTTAACAAGGGTGATGGAACATACCAAAAATCTTTCAAGATGGTCTTGGCAACGGAAGAGTCGAAAATATGACAATTATAAATGAAAAATTCTAATATTTTACAGCTGACAACGATAAAGAACTCCAGATATTCTCCTAATTAATTTACAACAAATTCGCGTATATGATCGATAGCTGACGTCATTGTGCCCCACAGCCCTTGTAAAACGATAAGAATTTCCTGGAAAAACTTGTAGCCACGAAATGAAAAATATGATAAAACTTCTAACAAGAGTACTGAGACGAGCAACTTTGTACTTACCCTTTCGGAGTAGGGAACGTGATTAAACGTCCGCGAGTTCGAAACTTTTGTAAGTCACTGGCACGGCCGCTGCTTATGGTGGGAATGTAATAGATATGTCGGAGATGAAAGAACACCGGAGCCTCCCCTTTGGAGCGATGGGAGGACCCCCTTAGCGCTGTAATCCAGATTTCATCATAGCCGCACTAAGAAACTGTTGTAATTCGATCCGACTGTACTTATTCGAAATTTATGATAGTGAGCTCGGGCTCGAGGTGACAACCGGTCGCCGAACGTAGTCGCGGTCAAGGGATGAACGTTTTATCTAACAGAGGCATGAAGTAACTCTATAGCTTTCCTTAAAAGAAATACTTGGGACGGGGCACGACGGTAAACATTTCAACGATTTCTGTCCCGTGGCTCGCCACACGCAGACTTTGTCCTTCGGGTAAGACGATTGCCAGATGCCAACGCATCTTCACAGTATATGTTTAGCTGGGCGAGGACCCGCTACGAATATTAAATTTCAATTACACAAAGTCTCTCAAATAGACAAATGGCCTGTGCCCCGACTACGGGAAGATAAGAGAAATCTATCCTTCCACGAACGACGCTTCTCGCTAGCAACTTTCCCCAAGGACAGCTAATATCTTTCTCTAACCACCAACATGGAAATTGACCAATTAACAGCAACGTCAATTTCCCTCACCCTTCGAGCGAAGACTTTTCTCCGCGAATCCGATGATCTCGTGCCCTTAGGCACACCCATCATAGTTTTCTTCGACAGCGTCACCGCGACGGAGAGTCACTCTCTAGTGCGATCTCATCAGTAATCGACCTGTCTTTCGTATACGAAATAATTGCCCCCGTGCTCTAACATATAGTGTAACTTAGACGCAAACGAAGGGTAAAGTCCAGTATCCGTTGACCGCGGAAACGTTGCCGGAGCCGAGACCATTGTCATAGTGCCGCGAATATCGAAACCTTGCGATTATCTATCGACGCTGTAAATCTCCCTAATTTGTGTCAATAAACTCAACCATTGTTACACCGCACCTATGGCTAATTCCAACGAAGATTCACCGAACACCCCCACCCCCAATCCTGACGTGCGTCCGACAGATATAAGTACAGAGCGCGTGAGCGAACTAAAAACGCGATATAGGGCTAAAGAGAGAGACCGTTCCGTCCTTCTCTAATGCCCGCGTACTTGTACCGGAAATATGTAACAACGGTAAACGAGCGCCGTCAGTGTCCACTAGTGTGCATGCCTGATTAAACAAGGACAGGAAATGCCTATATACAGCCTTCTCTTTCTATTTCCATGTCGCATCCATCTTACTATACAGTAGACAGGACTCGACTATTCCATCATTATATTCGCACCCTGCTTATGCGTGAACCAACATCGCCATGACAACAAATCGTTCGTCTCCTGTTTGATGCTCAGTTTTCAACGGAGTTGAAGGGAAACTTTATAAGAGAAAGGAAGTGACGGATTGTCTCAAAGTAATAAACGAAAATTCTCGTAACTATCGAAAAACGATAGTCAATACAAGGATATCATTATCACATTTAAAACTATCACAATGAACGGTGATTTATCGCTGCAAGGTACCACAAATAAGATATCTTATAATTTGCGAAAAGAGGTAAGGAATATTCTAGATTTTAGACTTTGGAACTTCCATGACAGTCATGAGTGTGTTTTGTCATTGATTTGCCATATTGCGTTTTTCACAATTGTTGTTCATTTTTTGTGATATTTTACACTCGCACATAGTATCTATGATTTTTTCTTTCGATAATTCTTATAATTATTGTCAATAATTAATTATTTATAACCATTTACGCTGTATTATATATCATTAAGATTTATCTTTGCACGTATCAAGATGGTAGATAACAAAATTATGTGTAACAAATTGATTAAACTCGCAATGTAACAGAAAATTGCATGAAAATCTTTATATTATTAATAATTATTGTTAATAATAAAAAAAATAAATGTCGCATTAGGAGGAGAGTCGTACTTCGGAACGTAATCGGAACATATTGTACCTTATATGTGATTATTTGGGACGCAATGGGTGAGTACATTGCAATTTAGATATCTTCTTAGTTGCAATTTTTTCGAATAATATCGGTGACCAATCGAAATAGAAATTAGTGCGGAAAGAGGGGAAGGAACCAAAATTTGAAAATCGACATCGGTAACTCAGTAGTTATAGAATAACTCAATCGATAACGTAGATTAACTAGTTATAAATGAAAATATATATAAATTCAAACTTTAAAAATTGGAAATTAAAAAGCAGAAGGCAAAATATTATCGCCGAGGATTTATATAATAATAAATAGACAGTACATTCTTTTTGTCTGTCTTACCTAGAAATAAAACAGTTAATTGATGATTATCGTATAGTGTGTACTCATAGCATAAAATTTGTTCAATGAATTAAAAATTATATTTTTTAGATATGTAGACATTAGCGATGTATTAATCCGGGAAGCTCGTCTACCTCGGAAATATCGAGTCTGCGACAACGTCGATTTGGAAATTATTCTTACAGAATATGAAAATTATTACAAGATGAAATTCCAAAAATATCCTATATTGTGCAAGAAAATAACTGAAAAGGAAATAAAGACGAGGGAAATGACAAATGCGAACAAAGTGTAAGAATTTAAATTATTTAACACTATTCAACGTTCTCAACGTATTCAACGTATCGATTACAATATCATTCAATCTTCGAAGAAGTAGTAAAACGTGTCAAATCTGTTAGCAAAGAAACGAGAAGTGAGTCTGTGAAAGGGAGGAATGTACAACAGAAGATGACGGGTGACGCTACGGATGATATTAATCTCGCAATGACAGTGACACCAATTTTCGCCAATGAAAGCGATGGAGCTTCATCAGAAGAGCTATTTAACGTCTCAATGGAACAATCCACGCAATCAAAGATATCGCAACGGGCTCGGAAGCTTTATATAGACAATCCGGAATTGCGGAAGATTGCTGAAGACATTTCATGCGTAAGTTATTTTCGATTAATATACGTATTGTAAAGCTTTTTAAAAATAAAATACCTATCGATAAACAATCCACTGTATATCAATGACGCAGGGATTTCAGTAAAGCTTTAAATAACGAATTACATAACACTTACGGAAATTAATACGGAGATTATGCGCCATTTCATCTTTGTATTGTCGCAGGAAATCATACTGACAAAATTAAATGTATATTGGGACAACATTGTAGGCCTAGAGGAATGTAAATCTGCTATTAAGGAGGCCATTGTGTATCCCCTTAAGTACCCTATCTTTTTTAATGGCCCATTTTCTCCCTGGAAAGGTATTCTGCTATACGGACCACCTGGTACAGGTAAGATACTCGTATTTCTTTCATTCCCGTACATGTTTACAATCAATTACGAAATAGGGAAGACGATGTTGGCGAAGGCAGTCGCAACAGAATGCCAATGCACCTTTTTTAACATAACGGCCAGCTCATTGGTGAGCAAATGGAGAGGCGATTCCGAGAAGTATATCCGTGTAAGTTGATTTCCTTTGTCTATGAAGAAGAGATTCTAGGTTTAAAAAGATTTGTTTTTATTTGTCGTCATTCATATATAAATAGAATAGTTGTTTGGAAAACGAAATGATATTACGTTCGTGATGAAACAATGAATTTAAGGAATTTTGAATATAATATTTAATAAATAATAAATACATTTGTTAAACTGAACAGGTTTTATTTGAACTTGCCTATAATTATTCGCCTACAATTATTTTTATCGACGAGATTGACTGGATAGGCACAAATAAAGGAGTAAACTGTACATTGTCTGAACCTGCAAAGAGATTCAGATCAGAACTTCTTTCTAGATTGGATGGATTAGTATCTAACGAAAATTCTAATGTAGTTCTTTTGGCTGCAACTAATTGCCCTTGGTATGTATATCACGCTATTTCAATGTTTTCTAAGTAGAAAATATCTTAATATCATAATTATTCATTATCTTAATCTTAATTATTGTGTTGTTCGGAATATTCCTTCGTTATTATTAATATAACAGAACAATAATATTTATTGTAAATATATTATTAGGGACATTGATGCAGCTTTACACAGACGCCTCGAAAAGAAAATATACGTATCATTACCAAATGAAGTTACTCGACTCGATATGTTCAAATTATACCTTAGCAACCAGTTATTAGAGAATATGGATATTGTAACCCACATAATAAAATCTACTGAAAAATATTCTTGCGCGGATATAAAATTGCTTTGTAAGCAAGCATGGCTGCTAGAAATAAGTCCAATGTGGGAAAAACTTGAAAAAAAAGAAACATCTGTTACGACTTTGAAATATGAATTAAAGAATTATGAAATAATAGCAAAATTGTTAAAAACAATGTCACCTACAGTCACGGATGTGGATAGATATAAAGCGTGGAATAAATATGTATGCCATAAGAACATATTTTAAAAAATATAAATGGTTATCATAATATATATCATTAATATAATTATCGTTCGAAAAATTGTTCGTGTGCGTGCATGTATGTGTGCGCACGCGCTATAAACAAGTATGAAATGTTCGTTCTACATATATGTATACGTGGTATACGTATTCCCTTATAATATATAATATGTGTAATCTGAGTGGTAATATATCCACGTATTACATATGTGTTAGTGTATTTTATCGATAATCTGTCTTTTATTTCCTCTTATCTTATTAACGCATGTATGGGCGCGTATATGCGCCGGGCGAAAGCTATGGGTGTAGACTCAGAACACATATATGCGTTTTTTGCAAGTATTCCGCATGGCCTAAGGACAGATATACGCGTTTGTCGATTTTTCCGATCAAGTAGAAGTAATACTATTACATTTATGTGAGATAAATATGAATGTATTCCTTAGTAACGGCAGTAAGCAAATGCCAATAATGTCTCGTTATAATTGTCTACCTGTTTCGAGGACAGTCGCATCTAATTATCGAGAAGAAAATGTGTTGTTTGTGAGAAAAATAAGAGAATGCAGAAAATGCGATGTCGGATTATGTATCGATAATTGTCTTGAAATTTTTCTCATACAACTGAATTATTAGCCAAATTCTGTTGTAAATTCTAAATGTTTATTGTAAATTTCAATGTTTAAAATAAATAATCAATACTAAAAAATAACGCTCTTGAATTATTTAATCTCGTGCAAAAGAATTACTATAACTTATTACGCTTTGCGCTTTCAATAGTCAATCAACAGAGTTCAGTCTAACGAAGAAGTTCCCTCCTACGCTAACGAACTGTCCTGTTTTTGCGTCCAGGCTTTCAGGACATAAATTAAAATATCGCACATAAGCACAGCGTAACAGCGGCTTAAATTTAAGTTACAATAATAATCTTAAAAAAAAAAAAGAAAAAAATGTAATAATGCATGGCTATGTCGTACCGTCGCGTATCGGTACTTTTGCCTGTACCACCCTAGAATCAGAATTCAGCGTTTATTCTGGAAGAAAATCATGTAAAAAAAAAATATGTAAAAAATCTGGAATTAATAAACAAAGATTTAAAAAAATCAACAATTAAACAAGGGATTGAGATGACCAATCCCGCTCACGCTGCGAACTTCGAACGCGGAAGAGTCGAGCCGTGGCCATGATGGGTGATTCCAGGAATCGGTCGCGTATGGCAGGATCTGCCATGCTTTACCGATCCCAGCCGCGCCGATTTCCGTCAACAGGCACAGTAACGGAGATATTTGGAACAGAAGCAGCCGCATATTCGTCTATCTGAAATTAAAGAGATGATTTCATGTAGAAGATACAAATTCGTTCCCTGATATTGAAATGCCGAACACGAGGAAAATGAGACATGCAAATGACAAAGTCGATGATCAATAGGAAGATAACATAAACAATTGTAGATTACAAGGAAAATTTTGAAAAATGATACGTGTTCTAATAATAGAATATAAATAATAAAAAGGAGAATGTAATTGCCATTCTTCTATGTATTTTAATTTATGAGACGTAACTTCTGAATGACCTGTAATGCCCGTTTCCGCGGCATTATGCGCCGAGTTCCGGACTACGCGTAGACCCGGTAGCGCGATTGTTCACTCGATTACATTTACCATAGCGAAATCGAACTAGAATTCGACTCGACACGCGTACGCGCGCAACCACTGAAAGTTCAACGCACCAGTACCGTCAGACGATTCGAAACTTGTGAATCATCTGCTAACGATACGTATCCACCGTCAAAATTTTTCATTGCAATAATTTTTCATAACGTTGCAACGATCGCTATATTTTCAATATACATGTATGATCGTAATAAAGAGTGTTTACTCTTCTTAGACTGTTATTTGTACAACATTATACGGAAATGTATGTTTTACGTGATATGGCTTCTCTCGACGCGTGGATCCATTGGGAAAACTGCTATATTTATGGTAACTTAATCGTTACAATAACATGAGAACACGTAAAACCGACTCAAAGTTGTAAAAACATGCTTGATACAACTCAAGTGTATTATATACGTTTGAAGCATCACCGCCCATTACTACACCATCAACATCAATCATGTTCTACACCACGGTCATTCTTCTGCAAAAAACGATAATTAAAAGAGAAAGAGAAAGAAGAATTACTGCACAAACTTCGACAACCATGGGACTTCCGTATACATATACAACAATGAGATCACCGTGAAATTGTCTTATCTTGTTCTTTTAATCGCGAAAAATCTGTCCGTAAGTTCGTGGACCGTGTCGAACAGAACGCTATATACGAGGTAGAACGGGTTTTTGTCCGACTGTTGCACGGTTAAGAGCACGACGAGCAACATTGTTCGTGGCGATATAATGAAAGTAAAAAAATGCAACGAGGAAACAAAGGATAGAACGTCTAGACATAGCGGAACAAATCTTCGGCAGGAAGATCTTCTCCGTTAACATCGACTCCGCACAGTTACGCTCGCTCTTTTACAGTTAGCCTCGCGGACCTGTCTTAATTTGTAACTACGTTTCGGGACATCCTCAACACGTTCCCCAACGCGTAGGTTTCATACGACAAATTCAATGTCATAGTGGTTTAAGTCGTAATTCCGAATGTTTGAATTCATTTTTACTCTAAAACATATCTTCCCTTTGGTTTCAGAACCGATTAAGTCGTAACTTTATTCTCTACCATTTCTGTTTCCACGGTTTGAACAGATGTAATCTATTTTTACGGTAATAAACACAGAAGATTATTTGATGAAAACTGGCAATGGCCTAACTTACACCACTATGATTCTCAACCCTGTTTTCCAAATTGTGTTATATAATATTTTATGAAATGTTGGTGCCATACAGGATGAAACGATCTTAGGCGAATCAAACATCTTATTTTCCCTTACGCCATTCAAATTATAAAATATGCAAACTTTTTAACATTTAACTCCGCTGTCTCATTATGTCGATTCCGTCAACTGTACGTATGCTGATGAACAGTAGTTAATTGTCGGTTTCACGATGGGATTTCGAAGAGGAAATTGGATAACGGATAGGTGAGGGGCTCTGAAGTAGGATAAGAACGTAATTGTAACTCGACTTTTGATGATTTATTGCCTAGCTAGCGGGATCGAGAGCGTGACTGGTGATGTAAGATACTGAGGAAAGTTAATTAAACTTAGCTTCATTACGTAGAGTAAATAAGATGTTTGATTGCAGTAGAAATTGTCACATATTTGATAAATGTTAGATTTCTATATATAAGAAAAATGTATAAAAGATATGTAAGAGTATAAGACTATTTCTAAGAAAGGTAAATTATGGGTTTTTCATCAAATGTTTGAATCAACTTTGTTAAAGCATTCCCTAATTTAACCATTTAGATGTTAACTATCGAGAAACCAGTCCAGTGTGTCGTATATCTCATCATTTACATAGGAACAAAATCTCCACGTTCAGGCTGTACAGTTAATTGAAATTAAAGGCAAACACTGTAACTCTGGCACAACTGTCCTTATTTTCGCAACTAATTACCATTTGTCCCATTTCATTAAAACTTTTTAACAGCCGGTAAATAAATTGATGGAATTTCCTCGGTTCAATTTATGAGTGATGAAAATCAAAATTACTTAAAAGTACCATTCCTCGATATCTCCAAAAATATGTCATTTCTAACCGTATAATAATCTATAAGCAGAGAAATGTCAATGAAAATTTAAGACGAAAAAGAGGTAAATTTACCTGAATTCCAGAGCGCGGCCGGCTTTCAAATGTCGTTGACTGTTCAGAGTTACCACGCTTACTACGGTCCGTGAACTACGGCTTGCCGGTTTACCCCGGCTTCGTATCTGCATACCGTGTGCTGTTGTCGCCGTTAAAACACGCTCACCCCTCTACTCGCGGACTTAACTACCGTTCTCAATTGGTCGCTGTTTTTAACTGTAGTTCTTGTTCCGAAAGATAGGTAAATGGCTTCCTCTATGATCTACGAGCCAACACAATCAAAGATGATCGTTTAAAGTAGCTTATAGGAACAGGCAGACTACGGGCACATTTACGCTCCGATCGTGTGTAGAACGCTAAAAGGTAGAATTCTGAAAACTGTAGAACAAACGAGCGATAGTATTGCTAAAAAGACAAGTTAAGAGTACATAAATATGTAGTAAGAGGAAAGAAAAGATCTTCAACTGACAAACAAGTAATTGTGTCTATCATCATTTCGTCAATGCGGTTAAGGATAGTTATATACATTTATACATTACATTCTAAGAGTTACAGTTGCATGAAACAAAGGAGAAAGTGATGGGAGCAACTTACCTGCTCATTTATCCTCTGCACGTTCGGAGATGCGCATTAACATTATCATAATCGCTCAGTTGAATTATGCTTGTATTAGTATGTTTTATCTTCTTCGTTAATACATAAGAAGTACTTCAATATCGAATCCAAATCTGTGAAATCTAAGTTATATATAAATATATATACTTTCAATGTGATTATCAATAGTTTAGTTTATTTAATTCAACATATGTATATTTTCATGAAAACAAAAGTACGTCAAATTTTAACGAGCAATAGCTTTCGTTTTACATCACTATACGGTAATTTGCAGGATGCAAAAAGAAAAATAGAGAGTCTGATCTGAAAATAGAATGATCTTGAATAAATTGTAAAGGACATAATAGCGCTGTCATGCGCTATGGTGCATAAACTAGGGTAGAATTAAAAGCGTAGTAGAATGTAGATCGTTAACAAATAAAAATTAATCTAGGTGTTATTAAAGAAATTTGTTTCACCTTTTAAACTTTTTGATGATTGGTTTACTTTGAATATTTTGCATATTTTTGCATATCATGAGCATTTTGTACATTTCCATACATTCAAATTTTCTATGAATATAAAATGATCCGCACTCTACTTCATAGTATACTCTATACGTTTAAAATGCTCCATTAGAAGCTTAAATCTATCAAAATACAGCTCCTAAGGAAATGTGAACTTTCACATGAACACATAATATCGATTTTCTGATTGAAACGTATAGACAGATATATACTAGCATAAGCCACCTTCGGCATTTGACTGCATGGTGCAGCACTACTCTCTCTGGGATATCCTAGCCACTTTCGGCATTTGGCCGTATGGTGCAGCACTAGCTCTGTAACATAGAAAACCATAGGCGTCAGTTCTTCTTATTTCCTCTCTCATATATGTTTACTTTAATGTCACTTATTCAGGCGCTTGATATATTGTCGGAATGAAATTTTAGTAATGTGCAAGTAATTGTGAGTAGATTAATAAAGTATAATAAGATATTAGATTCATGTACATAGTTTCAAGTGACATCAATCTTTATGTCTAGTATATACATGTGTATTGATCTATAAGTCAGTGTTAAAATAACAAACAAACCAGCAGAAGAAGGAAAGAAGATTTCCTTCGGTTTTGCAAAATCTATTAAGAAATCTATTAAGAAAAAATGCTATTCCACAAGAAAAAAAGAAAGTTGATTACATTGAATGCCTTAATGAAAAAGGTATTAAAGTAATAGGGTGAGTTCAAAAAGTAAAATTTATAATCAAGAAACATATAACCTCAACCTAACCTATAAAAATCACCAATAGCGGAATATATATATTTGAAAACAATTTTTTATTTCAATGAGGAAGAAAGAAAAGATGAATCTCTAATTATTCCATTACTAGGTTCAAAAACCTGGCATGATAGAATTGTTAATAAAATAGATGCAGACATTTTCCTTCCGAAGGCAGATAAGGAAAAGGTAGGAGACGCTAGTGTTAACGAGGCAAAATCAAAGCTATCTAATGGAAAAACATCGCCAATAATATCAATAAAGAAAGAGCCAGTTGAAGATAGTGAAAATAAAGTTGTTACTTTAGAAGAGCAAGCGGCGGAAGAAATCATTGAGGAACTTAAGTCAAAGAATGAACATGAAACTAAAACAAATGATTTAACTTTACCTTTAGTAGAAGATGAATCATTAAGAGGCAAAGAACAGGTACGTTATCAACATATTGATGTGCAATGCACAGATGTATTACATTTGCATATTATAAATATTGTTTTTTATTCTTCAGTCTACGTTACAAGATTATGAAAAAATTCCTATTGATGCTTTTGGTGTAGCAATGTTACAGGGAATGGGATGGCAACCAGGAAAGGGAATTGGTTGAAATGAAAAGTATGAATTTTATTCTAGATTAAATTAATTATATGTGTTTAATACATCACTTATTGGAAAGTAAACAGAGAACATCATTTTTTATTTCACAATCGTTTATTCTAACTATTACAGATTAGTAGCAGCTGTCATACCAGAATTACGACCAAAAGGTATGGGTCTTGGAGCAGACAAAGTAGCATTGCAGAAGAAAAATACAGATTCCAAAAAAGAAGAGGAAGAAGTTAAAATCGAGAAAGGAACATTTGTGAAAATTATAGCTGGAAAACAAGGTAATAATTATGGTCAAATAGAAGGATTCGATGATGATACAGGAAGGCTCATAATAAACCTAGCTCTTGGTGGAAATATAATATCTGTAAATGAATTTATGGTACAGCCAGTGACTAAATCAGAATATTCTAAGAACTCAAAAGTTCTAAGTTAGTATGAAGTGTTAGTTTTTCATTAAGGGACTTTTAAGAAAATAAATTTGAATTGACATACACATATAAAGACATAATCAGACATGTAGAAAAACTAATTCAAGAGTACCTGTAAGTGTGTTGTTGCATGCAATTTTTTAAAGGTCCCTTCTAATTTTATATAAAATATGATAAATGTAGATCGGTCCGTCGTGTCCAGTAGTTGGGTGACTAGTGGGTTGTGGTGGTTGTTGACTCTTGTGTCATATCTGCTTCTGGACTTGTGTATTTCATCTTTGACTGTAGGTATCTTGAGGTCACGGTGGATTGTTTCGTTGGTAAGATACCAGGGTGCATTTGATAGGGATCTTAGCGTTTTCGATTGGAAGCGTTGGAGTATTTCAATGTTGGAATTACTTGCTGTTCCCCATAGTTGGATTCCGTAGGTCCAGACAGGTTTTATTACGGCCTTGTAGAGGGTTATTTTGTTCTGTATGTTTAGCTTGGAGCGTCGGCCCGTGAGCCAATAGAATTTTCTTAGTTTTTCCTTTAGTTGCTTTGTTTTTTCTGAGATATGTTTTTTCCAAGTTAGCCTCCTGTCCAGGGTCATGCCCAGGTATCTTACGGAGTCCTTGCTTGGGATTATTGTGTTGTTAATGGTGACCTGGGGGCAGGTTTGTTTTCGGAGCGTGAAGGTTACATGAGAGGATTTTTTTCGTTTATTTTGAAGCCTCATTTTTCGAACCACTTTTCCATGGAGTCGAGACTTCGCTGGAGAGTGGATGAGGCAATTGCCGGGTCTGCGTGGGTAGCTAATAGTGCTGTGTCGTCGGCAAATGTTGCTATTGTTACCTCGTTTGATATAGGTAAGTCGGCAGTGTAGATGGAGAACAGTAGGGGTCCGAGGACACTACCTTGGGGTATGTCGGATTCTATTGGGAATGTTGCGGAAGTGGCGCCTAGGCATTTAACTATGAATTGTCTGTTGGTTAGGTAGGATTTTAAGATGGTGTAGTATGGGTGGGGTAGGATCTTTTTAAGCTTGTAGAGTAGCCCTTCATGCCATACTTTGTCGAATGCCTGTTGGATGTCTAGGAATACCGCTGAGCAGTATTTTTTCTTTTCAAGGGTTTGGCTGATCATGTGGGTTATGCGGTGGATTTGCTCTACTGTTGAGTGTTGTTTTCGGAAGCCGAATTGGTGATCTGGGAGTGTTTTCAATTCTTCTAGGAGTGGAAGGAGACGATTCGTGAGCATCCTCTCGAATAGTTTAGACAGTGTAGGTAAAAGACTGATTGGGCGATAGGAGCTGGTTTCATATATTGGTTTACCGGGTTTAGGGATGAGGGTGATCAGTGAGATTTTCCACGCCTGAGGAAAGTATTCAAGGCGGAAGATAGCGTTAAAGATTGATGCGATGAGTGCAATCCCTTTTATGGGAAGTTCCTTGATTGCTTTATTGTCTATTAGGTCGTGACCTGCTGCTTTCTTGGGGTTTAGGCGACTGATTGCTTCTATGATCTCTGAAGAAGTGAAGGGTTCAATAGGAGGGGACATTTGGAAGGGAGTGTGCAGATATTCGGTAACGTCCGCTGCAGCTATGGAGGAATGGGGTTGGAATACTTCAGTCAAGTGTTTGGCAAATAGGTTGGCTTTTTCTATAGGGCTACGCGCCCATCCACCCTGCGGACGGCGGATTGGAGGTATTATTTGTGGGAGGCGCGTGAGTTTCCTGGAGGCCTTCCATAGTGAGTAGTTGGAGTCGGCTGTGGGGGACGAGCTGACGAGATATTTGTGAAAACGGTCATTATTGTAGATTTTTATAGTTTTGGATAATTTTCTAGTTGCGTTGTTTAGTTTGCGTTTGTCCTCCGGTGTTCTATGGGTCTGCCATATCCTTCTTAGTCTACGTTTTTCTGCTATTTTTTTAAATATGTACTGGGGGTATTCGTGATTGCCGATGGACGTTTTTGCCGGTGTGGAGAAGCGGATAGCGTTTATTATGCTCGTGTTTAAGTATTCCGTGGCTGCTTCGATTTCTTCATTGGTTTTTAGTGAAGTTGAGGCTGAAGTTGTGTGTGTAAAGACTTCTCTAAAGAGCTGCCAGTTGGTGTGTTGGTTATGTATGGAGCCATTAGGTGTATTCTCGATGATAGTTGAACTGACTGTTACTATCACGGGGGAATGATCAGAGGAGAGATCAGCCGAGGAATTGATTTGGACGTGTCTTGACGAGATATTTTTAGTTATGAGGAAATCAAGGAGATCGGGTATTTTGTTTGTGTCGGTGGGCCAGTGTGTAGGTTCGTATGTGGTAAGGTAGTTGAGGTTGTTGGTTATTACGCTGTTGAGGAGGTTTTTGCCTCTTACTGTAACCAGTCTGCTGCCCCATTGGGTGTGTTTGGCGTTGTAGTCTCCTCCAGCTATGAATCTATTGCCCAGGGTGTCCAGGAAGTCGTCAAAGTCTTCTTTGGCGATGGAGTGTCTGGGAGGGCAGTATACAGCTGAAGTGGTGATTGTACCATGACAGTCTTCTATTGCTACGTTTGTTGCTTGGAGGTAGTCTTTCTGGAATGGTGGAAGTTCGTAGTGCTTAATGTTTGATTCGATTATGATTCCGGTGCCGCCGTGGGCCTTTCCGCTGGGGTGTTGGGTGTGGTAGAAGTTGTAGCCGTGTATTTTGAGGTAGTTTTTATCGGTGAAGTGGGTTTCGGATATGAGCATCACATCGATTTGCTGTTGTTTTAAGAATAGTTCTAGTTCAAATTTGTGCTGAGCTAGACCGTTGGCGTTCCGCAAAGCTATGCGTCTTGGTTTTATTTTGCTTCTGTGCGTATGAATTTGTCCATGAAGAGTGTGAGTAGTGACAGCAAGTTGTTAATTTGCTCAGTTTGCTTCTCGATAAGTTTTTCGAGTCTGGTGAAGTTGTTTGTGTTTTGTGGGGTGGGAATTCTATTTTCTGTGTGTACACTGTGGGTTTTCGAGTTGTTTACGTTTCCTTGTGTTGCCTGCGCGTGGGATACTGATGGTGAGGTGAGCTTTGGGGTCTAGGTTCTTGTATGGTTATGTCCTTGGGTCTCAGTTTTGGATACTTAATATTATGTAGTGTTTTATATGCTGAGCATCCTTTGTAGTTCGCAGGATGCTCTCCTTGACAGTGGATGCACTTAGCGGGGGTTTCGGGGGATTTAGTGTATTGGTCAGTGGGGTGATTACTTGCACATTTTACGCACCGGAAGTTATGGTTGCAGTATTTCTGCGTGTGGCCGTACCTTTGGCACCTTTTACATTGTATTATTTCTTTCTTTACAAGAGGTGGTTCGAACTTAACTATGGAGTTCATCAGCCGGTTGACGTTGTAAATTTCTTTGTTGTTCCCTTTTTGTTTTAAATTTATGAAGAATAGTGATAGTGGGTATCTTGAGATTCTATGTTTAATGTTGCTTATGTTTGTTACCTCATGGCCAAGATTTTGAAGTTTGTACTTTAGTTCATCTAGGTCGACTGAGTGGTGGATGTTGCGTAGCACCACACGAAAAGGTCTTTCTTCTTTGAGCTGATATGTGTGGAATTTAGCGTTTAACGTTTTTAGCAACTTAGTTAACTTTCTACAGGCGTCTGGGTGGGTCAGCAGAATTTTCACGTGGTTGTTGTTAATTTTTAACTTGTAGTCCTCTTTGCTGATGTCTTTTTCAATGGTCCTTATCATTGACTGTATGTCGATTACGTCGTCAATGAATATTGGTGGAGGAGGGGGAATTCTTTGAGTATGGAGATTATTTACCTTCTCGGTTGTATTCATGGAGTTTTCCGTAGACTCCAGTATTAAGAATCTATTGAAGGTGGTCACCTGGCTGGCTGGTGGTTTAGTTTGACTCTTATTCACATTTGTCTTGCTTGGTTCCAGCTTGCGTTTTTTCGAGTGATGGTCGTTTACCAGGATAGATGTGTTGCCCCCTTGCCACGGGGGAGGAAAAACGGCGGTGTTATAATTTAGCTCCGGAGAGCCTGTTTGGAATGATAGAGCCATCATCGAGCTAGTTAATTCAGTGTGAAAGAACTAGTCGAGAGGCTGTTAACCCTTAGCTAGGTTTGTTGGATTTGCTTTCGACAGATGAGCGTCACGTGGAGTTTTGTGAATTTCACAGGGCACTGGACACACGTCTCGGCACTCAGCAGCAACTGGATGGTCACGTGCTGTTTTGTGGACTTCGCAGGGCACTGGACACACGTTTGCACGCCTCGGCACTCACCAGCAAACTGTTCATGGTAACGCTGTCGAGGAAAACTATGATGGGTGTGCCTAAGGGCCCGAAATCATCGGATTCGTGGAAAAAAGCCTTCGTTCGGAAAGTGAGGGAAATTGGCGTTACTGTTAATTGGTCAATTTCCATGTTGGTGGTTAGGGAAGGGTGCTAGCCGCCCTAGAACTATCGAAACTCGGCCACGAAGTCATCAATGTCAGCAACATAAGGCATAGAGTCTCGAAAAAACCGTTATCCCTATTTTTTATCGATTTAAAACAGAAACCCAACAATAAGGAAATCTACAACATCAGTCGCCTAATGAACGCTATAGTAAAATTCGAACCACCGCAAATCAAAAAGGAGATAGTGCAATGCAAGAGGTGCCAAAGATACGGGCACACGCAGAAATACTGCAACCATATCTTCCGCTGCGTCAAATGTGCAGGTACACACCCCACCGACCAGTGCAGTAAATCACCGGAAATCCCAGCGAAGTGCATCCACTGTCAAGGTGACCATCCTGCCAACTACAAAGGCTGCTCAGCCTACAAAACACTGTACTCAAACAAGTACCCCAAACTTAGAACAAAAGAGGTAACCTACCAAATACCCAGCTCACCGAAATTCATCTTTACCCCAATCTCCCCAACCAATCAAACACCCAGCCCTACCAAATTCACCACTCCCTCAACCTCCTATGCCCAAGCGGTACAAGGCACTCAAAATATACCAAATAGCCACAGGGATCCTCCTCAAAATAGTGCCCCCAAATCACCTGATACAGACAACGTCTCTAGGCTTGAAAAGCTAATAGAGAAACAATCAGAGCAAATTAACAACTTGCTGTCACTACTCACACTCTTCATGGACAAATTCATACGCACAGAAGCAAAATAAAACCAATGCGAATAGCTCTGCGGAACGCCAACGGTCTAGCTCAGCACAAATTTGAACTAGAACTATTCTTAAAACAACAGCAAATCGATGTGATGCTCATATCCGAAACCCACTTCACCGATAAAAACTACCTCAAAATACACGGCTACAACTTCTACCACACCCAACACCCCAGCGGAAAGGCCCACGGCGGCACCGGAATCATAATCGAATCAAACATTAAGCACTACGAACTTCCACCATTCCAGAAAGACTACCTCCAAGCAACAAACGTAGCAATAGAAGACTGTCATGGTACAATCACCACTTCAGCTGTATACTGCCCTCCCAGACACTCCATCGCCAAAGAAGACTTTGACGACTTCCTGGACACCCTGGGCAATAGATTCATAGCTGGAGGAGACTACAACGCCAAACACACCCAATGGGGCAGCAGACTGGTTACAGTAAGAGGCAAAAACCTCCTCAACAGCGTAATAACCAACAACCTCAACTACCTTACCACATACGAACCTACACACTGGCCCACCGACACAAACAAAATACCCGATCTCCTTGATTTCCTCATAACTAAAAATATCTCGTCAAGACACGTCCAAATCAATTCCTCGGCTGATCTCTCCTCTGATCATTCCCCCGTGATAGTAACAGTCAGTTCAACTATCATCGAGAATACACCTAATGGCTCCATACATAACCAACACACCAACTGGCAGCTCTTTAGAGAAGTCTTTACACACACAACTTCAGCCTCAACTTCACTAAAAACCAATGAAGAAATCGAAGCAGCCACGGAATACTTAAACACGAGCATAATAAACGCTATCCGCTTCTCCACACCGGCAAAAACGTCCATCGGCAATCACGAATACCCCCAGTACATATTTAAAAAAATAGCAGAAAAACGTAGACTAAGAAGGATATGGCAGACCCATAGAACACCGGAGGACAAACGCAAACTAAACAACGCAACTAGAAAATTATCCAAAACTATAAAAAACTACAATAATGACCGTTTTCACAAATATCTCGTCAGCTTGTCCCCCACAGCCGACTCCAACTACTCACTATGGAAGGCCTCCAGGAAACTCACGCGCCTCCCACAAATAATACCTCCAATCCGCCGTCCGCAGGGTGGATGGGCGCGTAGCCCTATAGAAAAAGCCAACCTATTTGCCAAACACTTGACTGAAGTATTCCAACCCCATTCCTCCATAGCTGCAGCGGACGTTACCGAATATCTGCACACTCCCTTCCAAATGTCCCCTCCTATTGAACCCTTCACTTCTTCAGAGATCATAGAAGCAATCAGTCGCCTAAACCCCAAGAAAGCAGCAGGTCACGACCTAATAGACAATAAAGCAATCAAGGAACTTCCCATAAAAGGGATTGCACTCATCGCATCAATCTTTAACGCTATCTTCCGCCTTGAATACTTTCCTCAGGCGTGGAAAATCTCACTGATCACCCTCATCCCTAAACCCGGTAAACCAATATATGAAACCAGCTCCTATCGCCCAATCAGTCTTTTACCTACACTGTCTAAACTATTCGAGAGGATGCTCACGAATCGTCTCCTTCCACTCCTAGAAGAATTGAAAACACTCCCAGATCACCAATTCGGCTTCCGAAAACAACACTCAACAGTAGAGCAAATCCACCGCATAACCCACATGATCAGCCAAACCCTTGAAAAGAAAAAATACTGCTCAGCGGTATTCCTAGACATCCAACAGGCATTCGACAAAGTATGGCATGAAGGCCTACTCTACAAGCTTAAAAAGATCCTACCCCACCCATACTACACCATCTTAAAATCCTACCTAACCAACAGACAATTCATAGTTAAATGCCTAGGCGCCACTTCCGCAACATTCCCAATAGAATCCGACATACCCCAAGGTAGTGTCCTCGGACCCCTACTGTTCTCCATCCACACTGCCGACTTACCTATATCAAACGAGGTAACAATAGCAACATTTGCCGACGACACAGCACTATTAGCTACCCACGCAGACCCGGCAATTGCCTCATCCACTCTCCAGCGAAGTCTCGACTCCATGGAAAAGTGGTTCGAAAAATGAGGCTTCAAAATAAACGAAAAAAATCCTCTCATGTAACCTTCACGCTCCGAAAACAAACCTGCCCCCAGGTCACCATTAACAACACAATAATCCCAAGCAAGGACTCCGTAAGATACCTGGGCATGACCCTGGACAGGAGACTAACTTGGAAAAAACATATCTCAGAAAAAACAAAGCAACTAAAGGAAAAACTAAGAAAATTCTATTGGCTCACGGGCCGACGCTCCAAGCTAAACATACAGAACAAAATAGCCCTCTAGAAGGCCGTAATAAAACCTGTCTGGACCTACGGAATCCAACTATGGGGAACAGCAAGTAATTCCAACATTGAAATACTCCAACGCTTCCAATCGAAAACGCTAAGATCCCTATCAAATGCACCCTGGTATCTTACCAACGAAACAATCCACCGTGACCTCAAGATACCTACAGTCAAAGATGAAATACACAAGTCCAGAAGCAGATATAACACAAGAGTCAACAACCACCACAACCCACTAGTCACCCAACTACTGGACACGACGGACCAGATCCGCAGACTAAAAAGAAAATACCCTCTAGATTAAATCCTTAGTTTCTACTAGAACCAACAATATAAAACTATTATGATCCATGTCATTGTATCACGCCAAATTAAATTAATTACTGAAAATTCTCAACGAGAATTGATCGTAAATATTCTAATAAAAAAAAAATCTCTAAAAAATTCGATGAAAATTCTCATGAGACATCAATTGAAACAATTAAACGCAACAGAGAATGGGTATAATCATATAATTCCTCCCCATTTCAAAATTCATTAATATACATCGATTTTTGTTTTCATATTTGTTTTATGTGTGAAGAATACGTATTTATTGGCATAAAAATATTTTCTATTTCAATTCCTGGTCATTTTAGATCGAAACTTCCAAATATCGTTGATTAAAAATTTTTTAATTTTTAAAATGAAAGGCACTAATTATAGGACAAAAAGTTGTTTCAATTATTTGAACATTCTGCTTCATTCCTACAATAACATATTTTATTTTAAATTAAAACAAGAATCAATACTATTGTGTATAAGTTTAATGGAGTGACACAGGTGATTTGTAGCTAACACTGTAGCTAACATAGTTTCTGCAATATACCCTTTAATCGAGTAGAAATAAGGGGATTTTAGAAATTTCTATTAACCGACAGTATTGTCAACAAGTTTTAACAATGACTGAAGGTTGCAAAATTAAATATAAAATGATTTATTAATAGCATATGCAGTGTTAAATTTGTAAATAAGCAGTTTATCTTTTAAGAATAACAAAGACACCAGAAAATAAAGATAATATTCTAATTATATTGCAAACTAACGAATAATGTAAAGAATTTATTTTTGTTATCTATATCACAGATTTTAGGTAAAATATTAATTTACTTATTACTAGGAGATTGAATTTGAAATATAATTATAATTTATAAGGGACACCTTTAAACTAGCAGATATTTGGTAGCAGTTCTCTAGCCTTTGTACAATATAACACAGTTCGGTTTAATTGAATTTAATCCCTTTGACCAGCCAGTTTCCAATTTCATTTATGGCATAATCTCCTGACAATTTCATACCCTTCAAAAGAAACACGATTTTCTATTATTGTTTTACAATCGCGGAATATGATCAGTGTTTCAATTAAGCTCCACTGTTTTAATTTCCCGTCTACGCACGATGTGGGTACACCGTTTTTTTTGTTGTTTTTAGATACAAGTGACGAGAAATTATGAAATGATATTTTAAATTTAAACTGATTTCATTCATTGATTTATTGTAGCGACAATGGTAACTTGTTTAAATAAAGATTTTATAAATAAAATATTTAAGGTCTAAAATAATAAATAAACACATGTGAAAACATTAAAGCTGTTATCCTTATTCATGGTCTTGTTGGAACGTGTTTAACGAGCGTAACGTAGGCGTGAAAACGAAAACGTTGAGACTCTTGTGGCGTAAAAAGACTGAATTCCTCATAAAAATACAAGAAACGAGAGAAAACGTGCACATAGTTTATTCTCGACCTGGGATACATAAAACCAAAAAAAAAAAAAAAAGAAAAAGAAAAAGGAACAAAAATTTTTATTGGTTATTTACCGAAACTCATTGTATCATTTTTATTACTCTATATAAAACGTAGAATCATATACTGACGAATGCTATTTCGAATTTCTAACTTCAGAACGATAATTACATATTTGAAATTACCAATAAGTGGTAGTAGCATTAAAAATATGGAATATTCAACGAGATGAAATATAGGTAAGGTATTTAAAAGAAAAAAGATTGAAACGTTCGATGTAAAACGATGAAATTAAATGATTGGATTTGAAAACTTGATTCGGTTTAATAATTCGATGAAAAAAGTATTCATCCTATGAAAAAAGAATTCATGTTCCTGTCGATATATCAACGACGTGCGCCGTTACTTCCGACTGCTCTGCAATTCAAATGCAATACTCGAATATACATGGCGAAAGAAATGGAAATTGAGCAATTTAAGGGAACGAATTACTCTCGCGTCCACGTAACTTCAAAATGTTTCACGTGCCCGTGTTTGCGAAACGAAATTCGTCGTTGTCCAACTAACACGCTTGCAGATGCTACGTTCACTTTGTTGCATATAGGGCTTAAATATATGAACAAATAGAACGGCGCAACTGTCACTAGCGTAATTTTTAAAGTGAATTAATGCATAATCTCGTCATCTACGTTTGACCATGATTATGGCAGTGATCATTGTTATATACGAATCTTCGTGCAATATATGTGAAAATTCGTGGTTGTCCAACTAACACGCTTGCTGATGCTACGTTCACTTTGTTGCATATAGGGCTTAAATATATGAACAAATAGTACTGCGCAAGTGTCACTAGCGTAATCTTAACGTGTTAAAGTGAATCAATACATAACTTCGTCATCTACGCTTGACCATGACTACGGCAGTGGTCATTGATATATGTGAAGCTTCGTGGAGTAGATGTGAAAATTCGTCGTTGTCCGGTTAACACGCTTGCAGATGCTCCGTTCACTTTGTTCCATATAGGGCTCAAATATGTGAACAGATAGAATGGAGCAACTGTCATTAGCGTAATTTTAACGCGTTAAAATAAATTAATGTATAATTTCGTCATTTACGTTTGATCTACGTTTTTTCATCTACGTCATCTACGGCACCTACGCGAATCTTATTGATTACGTCTTTGGCAGTGTTCGTTGCTATAAATGAAACTTAATAGTTGTTGAAACCGCTCGAAAGTCGTGTTCCTAAATCATTCCCTCGTCTCGTATCGTGTTCATCAAATGGAAAAGGAGATTGTGTTTTAATGAAATCGCTTGTTACTATCAATCTTGCTGTGTCACTCGCATAGGAGAAGAAAGTGAGGAAGGAGAAAAAAATTAAGGTAAGGTCATCAATGAGCAAAATGTTTAATGTACATTAAAATTGAGTCCGCTGCAACCCTCGTGACTTTTAAAATTCCATACGTATATTGTTATACGTAACATTGCCATATTAAATATATTCGATCAAATATTCAATCTCGTTCCCTGAAAGCTGTTCCTGGATATCTGGTTGGATACTTTACGCACGGAAATACAGAGTGTGAACAGTAACAAACCCTCTATGTAGAGTTTTTGCTTTGCTCTTTTGAACAGGTAGATGACATTTTGCTTCGAAAAACGGATATATGTTCCACGGATATGCACATACAGAGTATGTGTATCGATATACACATTGATATACACCTTTGTACAAAGTGTCAAAAAAGTATTTATCGCGGTTTTTTTTTCAAGCCATTCTACACCTTCGATTTGATGAAAATTGGTTAAATAAGTGTAGCGCAAAATTGATCTTGACCACAATTTTCAGTGTCAAATTGTTTTTCTATTGCATCATATAGTGCTCATTAGAAAGGAAAGTTCCGTTCTTTTAGAAAAAATGTTTGCAATTTCATTAATACTTAGACTGATTTTATTCATATTTTAAGGTCAAATATGGAATACAATAACATCAATACTAATATCTACTTTTTTGTGCGAATTACTTTATATTTCAATCTTCCTTGATATGCAGTGACAAGCAAAAGTGTAAACACAGCCCGTTGATTTTATGTAGAAAGCGAATGTCGAAGGTATAATGAGAAAAGAGCATTATTTGACCATTCCACAAAATAATTTACCTAAATAGTAGTTAATTCTATTGGATATAATAAACGTGAAGTAGTACTAGTGGACGAAATACTATGTTGAAACCTTGATTCGACGAGTATAATTAATGTGTAAAACTGTAAACGTGGTTTGAGATGTCCATTTTTGTAAAATGTTTTGTACATTATTAATGTTAATGAAAATTAACTATTACATTTCGTTAATAATAACTTGTAGTTACTGTTACCTAATCTTTACCGATCACTTGAAAAATTAGTTTTTTATATTTATGTGTTTACTTTTTTCGCTCGTCGCAGTACATGTTTAAGTCAGATATGAAATATCTGGCGTATTCCAGCGGCTTTAATTAAATCTAAGATGTTGATATCCTTAATATTGAGAATGTTGTTAGTAAAGTAACTATTTCTATCCAAAAACAAGATATCTTTGAGACAACGTGAATTTTCGTTCCAATTTTCTTAACTTACAAGTATAAAATTTTCATCGCATGATACAATCTATCCTACAAAGTTCTTGCACACGACGAAGCTGAGAACATAGATCTTCTTCAAATATTATTTTTCTCACTGCTTCGTGTGGAATTTCTACTCGACGAGATGTTATTAAACGCTTAAAAGCTTATTATTAAACGATAACATACTTTTTCCTACATGAATGAACATGAAAGACGTCGAGTGAGGAATTAGAACAATTGTGGATGGTTGGAAACTATTATGCTGCGATCTACCATTCGTTTTTGCCTATACATACCACGGAACAAAGGATAATTATCACCGAATTCATCCAGAGCACATTTTCTAAGTTTTACTGTATATGATTACGCCCATTATATTATATTATGTTATTACGATGTTATCTAATTAATTGTTGTCTATTTGTTTTGATACTTATATTAACCATTATTTATAATATAATATACTAAATACAATTAGTATACACAATTAGTATAGGGATTAGTATAAGAAATTTTAAACAGCTTTTTTCAAAAGAACGAATCATTTACGATCCAGGGGTTTTCTGAAACTTTCGTTTCTCGTGATGAGTACTTTATGATGCAATAAAAAATTTTATCTGAAAATTATACTCAAGATCAATTTCATGATCCATTTTCTCTAACAGATCTCCATCTTCCACAGCTATAACAAATAATTTTTTGACACTCTATACATTTAACATCGATTATAATTCTGATAATTGAAACACCGAACATCAATGTGTTTATTCACTACGCCAACACAGATAACAATTAACATTGATATATAATATATATTTGACGATATATATCTGAAAGAATAGAAATTTCATTTAATCGACTATATGACCATACTCGGTTAAGTACCAACAACGACTATCTATCAACCTTATCTTACTTCCTCGAAGATATAGAAAGACTTTAAAAATTTCAGCCATGTGATTTGGTCCTTTAAAATTTAGAAGTAATATAACGATAAAAAACATAGGGTAATCTGAAAGAATTTTTCGCAGAATTTCCTTCCCCTTTGAATTGGCTTTTATACAGAACGACTTTAACCTTTTCAAGGAAATACCTATAGATTGTGACGATCTATGATTTTAAATAGAGAGGTATATCTGAAAAGAGGTGGATGTAAAACGTAGCGTATAAAACGTAGATCAAATCTTTATTCAAGGTGTGGCGGCACTCGACAAGCCGAAAAATCAGCAGTACCCCGGCAGCGACATCTACAGCCCCCAGTGACACTTACAGCGGAACAGGCCTACTATCTACCACAACTATAACTCACAACACGGCCACCTCAAAGGATTTTTCTCTTCGCAGAGAATCAGGTTTTCAAGAACGATCGAATATGTATGCACTTGATTTACACGTGAAGTTGTCATTAAAAATATTGTTGCGTTTAAAAAGATAAATATTGATTTAAATTTAATGAAATTGTTAGTCCAATTGTTTTAAGCTTAAAGATACGTAGGTGTCACATTTATATATTGAAAACCTGGGAGCGGCATTAATTAACAAACCTAGTCACGCGCACACGTACTTCAAAACCATGCTTGAAAATCGATATTCCCTGAAACAATGCATCGTTCTCCGCTACCAATTTATTTTCGCACGAAGAATCAGTCCATTCATCGTTGCCGTCACCATCGCTACTGTAATCTATATTACTCGAATAAATTCTATATCTTGATTGGAAAATCGCATATTTTAACGAACTTTCTGTGTTTTTTTTTTATGATTTTAATTGGCAATTTCCGAAATTGAACTATAGCTTGAGAATAAACCGATAATATTTGAGGGTATATATACATACATCATGTTTTTGATGGGTTTTGTAGTAAAATAATTGTAGAAAAAGCAAACTTTTTAAGAAAAAATTACCATATTCGAGTAATAAATTATAGAAAATTACCAATGTAATTTAAAACTTAAAAAGAAGAATCTATTACACGTAATAAAGAGAAGGACTTGTTCACGAACGGTAATTCAACAAATACAGTCGTTGCAGAAACATAGTTTTACAAGGGAGAAGAATCTCTCTAGGAACTCGACGTTGTCACGTCAAGCGAAAATTCAATAAAGTGATTACTAACCGTATTACCAGCGACAATCGTGTAACGGCGATTCGTAAATAAGTTAGTCGTCTATTTGGAGAAACGTCGCTGGCAATATCGTCACATTTTAATTACGTCAGCGCTATCAATTGGTCTTGGAAGAAAGTTTTCCATTATGTACTTTTGCCCACGGCGTCGTTCCAACAAATGAGTCCGAGTTTTGAATCGCTTTCTCTTATATCACGAATTTGTAACGGTGCTTCTTCAAACTTTAAACGATTGTAATGAATGCCTTTGCGTACAAAGACTGATACCTGGTTTGACTAGAAGCTTCAGCTAATTAGTGCCCCAGTTAATTTGGATGTTCACTACCACGCCACTTATGAAGTGGCTTCGTGTCCGAGCGGATTTCCTCCACGTAAAAAAAAAAGAAAAAGAAAAAGGAAAAAAAAAGAAAAAGAGATAGGAAAAAAGAAAAAGAAAAAGAAAAAAAAGAAAAAGAGAAAGGATAAAAAAAGAAAAAGAAAAAAAATAATTAATTTGGATGTTCACTACCACGCCACTAATGAAGTGTCTTCGTGTCCGAGCGAATTTTCCCCACGCAAAAAAAAAAGAAAAAGAAAAAGGAAAAAAAAAGAAAAAGAGAAAGGAAAAAAAAGAAAAAGAAAAAGGGAAAAAAAAGAAATGAGGGTAATGATGCAAATATTTTTTGTAGCCATTATATAGAATTTCGATGGTATAATTAATCAGTATCAACTTACCAGCCCCTGACGGGAAGAAAGTGACAAAAATAACCTGCAAGCAGATGAGCATTGCAAGTATTTTCGAGTCCTTCATGGTTGTAAAAAATCAGGTAATGTTGTCGCTGTAGAATATGGGAAAATCAGGCGTTTCAATATCAGTTGTGCGGGCACTGGAGTGCGTAGACCAGAAATATGTGCGACAAAAATCAGAATACATTTGTTTTCACATGATTGGATCAATTTTGTGTAGGACTAAGCTGACTGAACCTAACACGGGATAATTGTCCAACTTACGACCTTAACAAGCCCGCTTGATTCCCTATAAGCGCTTGAAATTGATGCTTGTATTCTTTCGAGATTATCAAGCTTTGCCCCCCCCCCCTTAGATCGTGTTTTCTCAAACAGAAAATATTGGAAGCGTACTCGTTGGCAAAACAGTTCACGGATAGTTCGTCCTCTGCTTGGTATTTGTTTCAATACCGTTAACAAATAAATTCATGAAACATAGTGGTATCGCATAAATTGAAAATAAAAGCTTTGCGTATACTTGGGAGTTGAATTTTGGCTATTATACGTATGTTATATATATATATAATACACAATTATATGTACATATATAGAAGATTGCTTAGAATTTGGAGCTTAATAACATATCTCAAAATCATTGACATTAAAGAAGGTGAACCTTACTTACCAAATTTCCTACCGCCAAATGATACATAAAAATTGAAAAAAATAATATACATAGTTTCTTCCGCATTATAATTTGAATCACTCGATTTATTCGACTAAAGATAATCAAGCAATAACCTTACTTTACACGTATTCTCATCACGTGAAATAGGTCACATCAGGGATTTTCAAAAGTCGATGGAATATTAATAGCGATTAATTATTTATGCATGTATTCTGCACGGTTAAAGCAATCACCTAGTGAATTATCGAGTTCCAGGAATATCAATTAGTCTTGGAAAAAAGTTTTCCCTTATGTACTTTTGCCCACGGCGTCGTTCCAACAAATGAATCCGAGTTCTGAATCGCTTTCTCTCATATCACGAATTTGTAACGGTGTTTCTTCAAACTTTAAACGATTGTAATGAATGCCTTTGCGTACAAAGACTGATACCTGGTTTGACTAGAAGCTTCAGCTAATTAGTGCCCCAGTTAATTTGGATGTTCACTACCACGCCACTTATGAAGTGGCTTCGTGTCCGAGCGGATTTCCCCCACGTAAAAAAAAAAGAAAAAGAAAAAAGAAAAAAAAGAAAAAGAGATAGGAAAAAAAGAAAAAGAAAAAGGAAAAAAAATAGAAAAAGAGAAAGGAAAAAAAAGAAAAAGAAAAAAAACAGTTAATTTGGATGCTCACTACCACGCCACTTAAGAAGTGGCTTCGTGTCCGAGCGGATTTCCCCCACGTAAAAAAAACAAGAAAAAGAAAAGGAAAAAAAAGAAAAAGAGAAAGGAAAAAAAAGAAAAAGAAAAAGGAAAAAAAATAGAAAAAGAAAAAGGAAAAAAGAGAAAAAGAAAAAAAACAGTTAATTTGGATGTTCACTACCACGCCACTTAAGAAGTGGCTTCGTGTCCGAGCGAATTCTCCCCACGTAAAAAAGAAAAAAGAAAAAGAAAAAGAAAAAAAAGAAAAAGAGAAAGGATAACAAAAGAAAAAGAAAAAAAATAATTAATTTGGATGTTCACTACCACGCCACTAATGAAGTGTCTTCGTGTCCGAGCGAATTTTCCCCACGTAAAAAAAAAAGAAAAAGAAAAAGGAAAAAAAAAGAAAAAGAGAAAGGAAAAAAAAGAAAAAGAAAAAGGAAAAAAAATAGAAAAAGAGAAAGGAAAAAAAAGAAAAAGAAAAAAAACAGTTAATTTGGATGTTCACTACCACGCCACTTAAGAAGTGGCTTCGTGTCCGAGCGAATTTTCCCCACGTAAAAAAGAAAAAAGAAAAAGAAAAAGAAAAAAAAGAAGAAGAGAAAGGAAAAAAAAGAAAAAGAAAAAGGGAAAAAAAAGAAATGAGGGTAATGATGCAAATATTTTTTGTAGCCATTATATAGAATTTCGATGGTATAATTAATCAGTATCAACTTACCAGCCCCTGACGGGACGATAGTGACGAAAATAGTTTGCACACAGATGAGGATTGCAAGTATTTTCGAGTCCTTCATGGTTGTAAAAAATCAGGTAATGTTGTCGCTGTAGAATATGGGAAAATCAGGCGTTTCAATATCAGTTGTGCGGGCACTGGAGTGCGTAGACCAGAAATATCTGCGACAAAAATCAGAATACATTTGTTTTCACATGATTGGATCAATTTTGTGTAGGACTAAGCTGACTGAACCTAACACGGGATAATTTTTTTTTTTTTTTGCGTGGGGAGGGGAAAATGCTATTACGCATGCCCAGTGACCCGCATCACTGGGTTATGTGGGAGTCCGTCGGATGTCGTTGCCATACCCAGTAAAAACCCCTCCTCCTTCTTCCTCCGCTTGGGGGGCAGACAACCCCGGTAAAACCTGTCGGCAGTCATCAGGGTTGTCCTTTCGTGCCCCGTAGTATCTGCTTCTTCGGGCAGTTACTGCTCATGTCGTCCTCTCAGCCAGTTCAGAATACTGGGCTGGTCTCCTTCTGCGGTTTTTCGTTGTTTCATGTTCTTGCCCTCATTGCCCCGCGTAGTTGTTGTTTCGCTCGTTCTCCTCCTTGCTTCCTCCCAGGCCCTCGCTGTCACCCTCCTGTGACACATGACGGTCTTGCAGAATTGCCTGAATTTATTCGAGCTCTCGTCCTTGGCGGTCGCCGTGGCGATCAGATTGCCCACGTCTATCTTCCCGCCCAGAGCGTTCTCCAGCTCGATCCTTCTGTCCGTCCACTTCGGGCACGCGAAGAGGGCGTGCTCCGCATCGTCGTTCGGGTCTCCACAGTCGAGACAGTTGCTGTCGCTGTCCCTGCCAATCCTTTTCCTATAGACACCGAAGCTCCCATGCCCGGTTAGCAGCTGCATGGTGTGGTGATCGATGTCCATCTTCTTTTTGGTAAATAGCAGCGCACTCGGTATTAGCTTCTTTGTGATATTTTCTTTTTTGTAGTTGTTCCACTCCTTCTGCCAGTCCTCTTGGGCCTTCTTGCGAATCGCCTCCAGTTCCTCCTTCAGCTTGCAGTCGTCATCCGTGCCACTCCTGGACCCATGGATCTTGTTCCTCTCGTAGGTCTCTCCGAGCATCTTTATCTTTATGTAAATCGGGAGATTCCCGGTCAACACGCAAAGTGCCGCGTGGGAGACGGTACGGTATGCCGTCGTTGTTATGCACAGGGCCGTTCGTTGTGCACGTTTCAGCTTTTTCCTGTTCTTATCGGTATTCGCTGCTCTAGCCCACACCGGTGCTCCGTAAGTTACGATGGACTCCCACACATTGTAGTAGAGCCTACGAGCCAAGCTGGGCGGCCCGTTGATGTTGGGTAGAATTCCCCTAAGTGCTCCTATTAACTTGTCGGCTCTGTTACACACCATCTCGATATGCGCACCGAACCTCCGACTGGAGTCAATGACGACTCCGAGATACCTGATGCGATCGACCGTTTCGATGTCCGAGGAGCCCAACCTGAGTTTCACCACTCTCGGCACTCGCAAGCTTGTGATGAACATGACCTCCGTCTTTTCTCTCGCCAGGGTGAGCCCGACACTCGTGCACCAGTCGTTGGCGATCCTTAGCATCGTGTTGACCTTAGCGGAGGCCTCTTCGTTCCTCCCGACGGAGCATGTGATGGCCAGATCATCCGCGAAGGCGGTTGCTCTGACCATTGGCATGTTGTCGAGTCTCTCGAGCAACCGGTCGTATACCAAGTTCTACAGGAATGGTCCGAGGATGGATCCCTGCGGGACTCCCGCCGCCACCTCGTGCTCCACCGTGCCGTGCTGGTTGCTCACGATGATCCTCCTTCCGGATAGGTAACTGCCGATTAGCCTTTTGACCTTCCATGGCAGCTTCCTCTTGTCAAATTCCTCGTATATGCTCTTCCAGCTGAGCGAATTGAAGGCATTGCTAATATCTAGGGTGATCATCACGCATACTACCTTCTTCTGTCTGCAGATGTTGGCAAACTTCATCACCTGCGTGATGGCGTCTACCGTACTCCTCTTCTTTCTGAAGCCATATTGCTTCCGATGGAACGGGTCCATTCCGATGCATCTCTCGATGATCTTCTTAAAGTATTTTTCCCAGATCTTGCTCATGGTTGGGAGTATGCTTATCGGCCGGTACGCGTTAGGGAGACTGGGATCCTTACCCGGTTTCCTTAGCAGTATTACTCTGGCCGTCTTCCAGCAGACTGGGATCCTTCCTGATTCAGTGATGCCGTTGAACGCCCTTGTCACGAGCTCGCTCCTGCGACTCGCTACCAGCTTCGCGATCTCGCCCGGCACGCCATCGACTCCTGCAGCCTTCTTGGTGTTCATTCTTCCGGCGGCATCGACGACATCGCCTTCGCCGATGGCGACGCTGAGGCTAATATCTCCTTCTTCTTCGGTCTCTGCCTCTTCGCGGCCCTCATAATGGGGGGGTCCGTGTCCCAAGTTGAATAGCCTCTGTAGGACTGCCTTCACCATGTCGATCGGCATGTCGTTGGTTGGTCCCTTGCTTTTACACATCTTCATGACCGTGCGATAGGGTTTGCCCCAAGGGTCGCTCTCCAGTATCTTGCAGTATTCTGCCCAGGCTGTTTTTTTGCTGCGGGCGATCTCCTTTTTTAATTGCCTTCGGATCTCCTTGTAGGCGTTGACGAGGGGCTCGGTGTTGCCGGCGTTCTTCTTCCTTTCTCTCGTCACCTTCCTGAGCGCTTTGTGCGCCTGCGCTCTCAGTTCCGCGATCATCGGGTTCCACCAGTAGTTCGCGTACTTGCGGGTCCCCGCACAGTTCGACTTCCTTAGCATCCCTTCGCACGTACCTTCGATGCTCTTTTGCAGGGGCTCGGCCCCATCCTCTCCGATAGCCGCGTTGAGGTCTTCCTTCTTCAGTGTGTCGTCGAATCTGCTCAGGAACTCCTCCGGCGATATGTCCTTGGTCACGTACCTGTAGAACTTCGATACGGTTCGGGTCTTCCTCGCCTTAAACCTGTGGAGCACGTACAGATGGTCCGAGGCCGAGTATTTGTCCAAGACCGCGCTTCCGGCGTGTATCTCGCTGACCTTATTGGATACGCTTATTATGTCGGGGAAGCTCGTCTTCCCGTTCATGAAGAAGGTATACTTTTCCTTGAGCCTCAGTGGAAACACCCGGTGGCTGCTTAGTGCCTCCATTAAGACTCTCCATCTCTTGTCTGTGGTCGATCCTCCCCAACAGGTTGACTTTGCGTTGAAGTCTCCGGCCACGACGACCTTGTCGTGTCTTCTAGCAGCGCTCTTCGTCATAGTCGACAGCGTGTCTATGTATTCGGAGTATGCTAGCATATTTATGTTGGGCGAACAGTATCCGCTGAAGCAGAAGACGTCGCCGACGCGGACGCCCACTATCCCATCGCTCTTGACCTCTGTTGTTTCATCAGGCAGTTTGCCGTTGAGGAGTGTGACCCATATCGAGGCGTCTCCTTTGGTGTCATTAAACCAGTGCGGTAGCTGCCTGTTCGGCTCGGAAATTATTATTATATCCGGCCTAAGTTCGATCGCGCATTGGTGCATCATGTCCTGCGCCAGCTTGCATCTGTTGAGGTTTATCTGCAGTATCCTCATTTATTCGCTTTCAACCGCCTTCTATACTCTGGACAAGCCAGGGATCCGGTTACGTGGTCAAATTTCACACCTTTCTCCTTGCTGCAGATGGAGCAGCAGGGTGCGTTGGCGCAGGCAGCTATCGTGTGGTCTTTGGCTCCGCACTTCCTGCAAATCTCCTTTCCAGGGCTTATCGCCGTGCATTTGTTCGCGATATGACCGAACATGTGACATCTGTAGCACTTTACTACATTGTGTAGTGCCTTTATCGAGGCTATCGTCAAGCCGGTTCTGATCTTCCGGCTCGCCCCCTCTTTGGCCAGGTAGGCTTTCGGCATCGTCACTATTGCCGATTGGGTGCCCCACGGCGCCATTTTTAGGGTCTTTACTTCGACCTCAGTGATGTCGCTTATGCCCAGATGCATTCCTATCACCCTGGCTAGTTCTTCCTTGCCTACGAGCGGGTCTATATCCCTGATCTCTACGGAGGTCTTGTCGCGCATTGGTAGCGCTCTCACCTTGCCTCTTAGCGCCGTGTTCATATCCGCCGCGGTCTTTTTAGCGTTGCTACCTGCTTTCAGCTCGATCAGAATGTCACCTGTTCTGGTCCTCCTAATTCCACAGCTCTCTTTTAGGGTCTCCTTTGCCCCCATCAAGTCTTTGTAGACCTGGATCCACTCCTTGTCTTGCCCTACTTTGACGAGGATGGCTTCGGGTCTGTTACGTATCCTCTTCGGTCCCTCCGGCCTCTTTGGCTTGTCCAATGCCGCCCTTCCTGCGTTCGCCTTACTGACCACCGTCGGGGTGTCCGTTCTTTTTCCTCTCCTTCCGCGGACAGGGATCCAGTCATCCTTTACATCGCTGTCCGTGTAGTCAGTAGTCGCTTTTGCCGAGCTGTTGCCGGCACAGGCTCCTGCGTAGGAGGCCTCCATGGTCGTTGGTCTCTTTCTCTTGGTGTCGCCCTTCCCCTCGACGGGCGATCTCTCCTTCCTTTTTCCTTCCTTCTCCTCACTCCTCCCCGAAGGGGTGGTCATCCTGGTGGCCGTGACTGTCCTAGCGTTCCTCTTGAGCCTCATCTCGTTCAACATCGAGTGGAGCTTGGACGCTTTTTTACTGATAGCGTCCCTCCTTTTCTTGATGTCGGTATCCTTTTTGCTCATGAGGTAGAGTCTGCTACCTATGTATTGGATTTCGCGGAAGACTTCTGTGATGATTTCCGTCATCGCCTTCCATTCGCTCATTTTGATGACGATACTGTCCTCGTCATTGCTTTCGGTCTCGGCCGTTGCTCTGTTCGCCATGGCCTTCCTCCTGAGACATTCTCTTGGTGCCGCCGCTTCGCTGCCGCTGTCCGACATTTCCGCCGGTGTGTCTAGCTCCGAGGTGCTGGCCGCTTCGTCCTTCGTTGCCATCGGCTGGCTCCTGGCCAGGCTTCTCGTTGTCTTGCACGCGCTCCCCTCCACTGGGGACTTTCTCAAATATCTGGTGATCTTGTCACCTTTCGGGATTTTTTCCTTGGCGAATCGGGTCGCCTTTTCGGTGGGTGGTGTCTTATCCTTGAGTGCCTGCATTGGCATCTCGACATCCTCGATGAATCCCGCGATGTCTTCATCAAATTCGAGGTATCTTCTTGTGCTTTTTTTGCACATCTTTTCCTCTGTGACATCTGCGGGTGTTTCTTGGTCCCCGGTCGTGTTTACCGAACGAGGGGAGGCCCTGGGATCGACCTTCCCCTCGCCGTTCGTCCAGTCGTTGGGTGACCGTCGGGTCGAGCCTGGGACGCTACTCGAATCCCCGACGGGGCCTGGAAGCTCCGAAACCCCCTGAGCCGTAAGTTTACTTACCTTGTAGTACTTGTCCATATTGTGTTTATGACTTTAATATACATATATATATATGTATGTTTGAGGTGTATCCTTCCGCGTGTATGCGATTCGTGTCCTAAATAACTTGCCGATGTCGTCGTAAGGTCGCCAGTCGTCTGTCTGATGACCGGATACTTAAACTCGCAGTGTCCCTATCACTGTTCGACGCGGGGAGTTTAGACTGGCCCTCCACGGGGGCGCTCTCCCACTCCTTGGTTACCCAGGTAGCCCGCACGGTGGCGCTTCGGTCTCGCGACCCAAGATGGCCTTCGCTCTGCCCCTAACCTCACTTTCCACACACAGCACTTTCAATCGTTTCTCTCGCTTTTATACCAGCGAGCTCCCCTATTTCTTGTATTCCCACTCATTCCGGAGCACTAGAAACTTCACTTTCGTGCACTTTTCCGCCCGAGTTCTTTAATTTACCCAGATATTTCGGTTATGCCTACGGAGCGACGTGCACGTGTCCGTTCTGCTTGCCGCCATCATCGAGCATGCAACACGGGATAATTGTCCAACTTACGACCTTAACAAGCCCGCTTGATTCCCTATAAGCGCTTGAAATTGATGCTTGTATTCTTTCCAGATTAACAAGCTTTGCCCCCCCCCCCTTAGATCGTGTTTTCTCAAACAGAAAATATTGGAAGCGTACTCGTTGGCAAAACAGTTCACGGATAGTTCGTCCTCTGCTTGTTATTTGTTACAATACCGTTAACAAATAAATTCATGAAACATAGTGGTATCGCATAAATTGAAAATAAAAGCTTTGCGTATACTTGGGAGTTGAACTTTGGCTATTATACGTGTGTTATATATATATAATACACAATTATATGTACATATATAGAAGATTGCTTAGAATTTGGAGCTTAATAACATATCTCAAAATCATTGACATTAAAGAAGGTGAACCTCACTTACCAAATTTCCTTCCGCCAAATGATACATAAAAATTGAAAAAAATAATATACATAGTTTTGACTTTCTTCCGCATTATAATTTCAATCACTCGATTTATTCGGCTAAAGATAATCAAGCAATAACCTTACTTTACACGTATTCTCATCTCGTGAAATAGGTCACATCAGGGATTTTCAAAAGTCGATGGAATATTAATAGCGATTAATTATTTATGCATGTATTCTGCACGGTTAAAGCAATCACCTAGTGAATTATCGAGTTCCAGGAATATCAATTGGTCTTGGAAAAAAGTTTTCCATTATGTACTTTTGCCCACGGCGTCGTTCCAACAAATGAATCCGAGTTCTGAATCGCTTTCTCTCATATCACGAATTTGTAACGGTGTATCTTCAAACTTTAAACGATTGTAATGAATGCCTTTGCGTACAAAGACTGATACCTGGTTTGACTAGAAGCTTCAGTTAATTAGTGCCCCAGTTGATTTGGATGTTCACTACAACGCCACTCCCCCCCCCCCCCCTCCCAAAAGTGGCTTGGTGTCCATGCGGATTTCCTCCACGTAAAAAAAAAGAAAAAGAGAAAGGAAAAAAAAGAAAAAGAAAAAAAAACAGTTAATTTGGATGTTCACTACAACGCCACTTAAGAAGTGGCTTCGTGTCCGAGCGAATTTTCCCCACGTAAAAAAAAAAAGAAAAAGAAAAAGGAAAGAAAAAGAAAAAGAGAAAGGATAAAAAAAGAAAAAGAAAATGGGAAAAAAAAGAAAAAGGAAAAAAAAGAAAAAGAGAAAGGAAAAAAAAGAAAGAAAAGGAAGAAAAGAAAAAGGAAGAAAAAGAAAATGAAAAAAAAGTTAATTTGGATGTTATAAAATGTTATATAACCAAGAACTTATCTTCTACTTGGTAGTCGAATAAGAGAAGACCGAGCCATTGAATCGCTCAAATAGATTAGCTGATTCGCTTAACGTATTTTTACTTCCCATGACGTAAACAAGAGCAGAAAGTACACAAGTAATAATACAGAAATGTCGAATGTACAGAGGAATAGATTTCGTTAAATCATTAGCACGTAACATTTCCTTATAATTCTATTTGTGTATAGCAAAATAGCTTGTGTGCTTTCATGAATTATATTTGATATTTAGAAGCTTTCATGTAGGTAGATATATAACTCGTGTTAATTAGTAATTTAACAATACATCATGACAACATATCATTTTCGTTTCTTCGTTTATCTCGTTATGCGCGTAAACGAATGTGTAAATAAAGACATATAATCAACGATAACATGTAGTGGCAAGCATATTGGTGAAATGATTGTGGATGATTTCACTCGGTGTATCGGTAAATAAACTTTGATAGACATTGCCGATGAATTCGCTGTCGGTGAAATCGTGTCGATGAAATAATTGTCAGTGATTTAAAGATAACCCAATTTATTGATCTCTCCTTCATAGAGTTGTACGTCTCTCTATAAAACATATTCTACCTGGAAGGGCTGAAACATTTAGCTTAGTCGCACTAAACTGGACTGGACTGCAAGTAAGAAGATTGAAATGCAAAATTCACGTGTGAGCGCAACGGTTTAGATGGAAAGTTCGATAAGGCGATTATGTATATTAACCCGAAAAAAAGCTCATGGCTTTGCAACGCGTTACACGCAACACGGAATTTCCCTCGCTGAAATAATCCTATTACAACGATACGATTTTCCTTAACTGATCTCGCAATGTAATTCTCCCTCTACAACTTTTTATTAGGTTTGAAACACGAGAGTTTCGAAGCTCTGCAAAGTCTCGCGAATCTAGAAGTCGAGTTTCAACGTATCTTCGCTTCTTATTTTATAGCTGTTAATAGTTATTATCTCTCTCTGCACGTACATCAAACGAGTACTTATGTAAATCCAAAGGAAACGGAAACAACCGAGAATAATTGAGGATAATTCGAATACGTACCGATTAGTAAAGTGTTTGGCAAAGAAAAAAAAAGGAAAATTGTATCGGAGAAATAGGGGAAAAACGGTGGCGTACATCAAGCAATCTTTATGGCTGTAATACATTTATTATTCATTTATGTTCATTTTCTATCGCGTAACAGACGTTGAAATAACTGGCAGAACGAGCATATAAATCTTGTATCGCTCGACATGACTTCTCCCGATGGAAAAATATTCACCAGCCTGGGATCGTGCATCGCTAATTACTCCGTTACTTTTACATTTAGAACGCGTTTCCATCCATACAAAAAAGCAAGAAGGCAAACCCTATCGCACAGTCATGAAGAGATGCAAAAGCAAGAAACCAACCAACGACATGCCGATCGACATGGTGGAAGCAGTCCTACAGAGGCTATTCACCATGGGACACGGACTCTCCCATTACGAGGGCCGCGAAGAGGCAGAGACCGAAGAAGAGGAAGACATCAGCTTCAGCGTCGTCATCGGCGAAGGCGATGTCGTCGATGCCGCCGGAAGAATGAACACCAAGAAGGCTGCAGGAGTCGATGGAAGACTCCTGGACTGCTGGAAGCAGGAGCTGGAAGCAAGCTGGAACCAGACTGCTGGAAGACGGTCAGAGTAATACTGCTAAGGAAGCCGGGAGAGGATCCCGGTCTCCCTAACGCGTACCGGCCGATAAGCATACTCCCAGCCATGAGCAAGATCTGGGAAAAATGCTTTAACAAGATCATCGAGAGATGCATCGGAACGGACCCGTTCCATCGGAGGCAGTATGGGTTCAGAAAGAAGAATTAGCTTAGCGAATACCGATAAGAACAGGAAGAAGCTGAAACGGACACAGCGAACGGCCCTGTGCATACCGTACCGTCTCCCACGCTGCACTTTGCGTGTTGACCGGGAATCTCCCGATCTACATAAAGATAAAGATGCTCGGAGAGACTTACGAGAGGAACAAGATCCATAAGACCAGGATCGGCGCGGATGACGGCAACGAGCTGAAGGAGGAACTGGAGGCGCAAGGAAATTAATACCGAGTGCGCTGCTATTTACCAAAAAGAAGATGGACATCGATCATCACACCGTGCAGCTGTTAACCGGGCATGGGAGTGTGACGGCACTCGACAAGCCAAATACCACCACTCGACACTAAATACTGTCGGACGACGGCAGCGACATCTACAGCTCCCAGTGACAATTACAGCGGACCAGGCCCAACTACTACAACTATCACGCACGTCCAATAAATATATAACGCACACACGCTCACCTCTACAGGAGTTTTGGTTTCTATAGGAAGAGGATTGGCAAGAGCAGCGACAGCAACTGTCTCGACTGTGCACACCCTAACGACGATGCAGAGCACGCCCTCTTCACGTGCCCGAAGTGAACGGACAGAAGGATTGAGCTGGAGAACGCTCTTGGCGACGTGGACAATCTGATCGCCACGGTGGCCGCCAAGAACGAGAGCTGGGATAAATTCAGGCAATTTCGCAAGACCGTCATGTCTCACAGGAGGGTGACAGCGAAGGCCTTGAAGGAGGTAAGGAGGAGAACGAGAGCAACAACAACTACGCGGAGCAGTGAAGGCAGAGATACAAGACAACAAAGAACCACAGAAGGAGATCAGCCCAGTATTCTGAACTAGCTGAGAAGATGACGAGAGCAATACTGAATATACAGAATAACTGCCCGACGAAGAAGATACAACGGGGCATGAAAGGACAACCCTGATGACTGCCGACAGGTTTTACCGGGGTTGTCTGTCCTCAAAGCAAAGGAAAAAGGAGGAGGGGTTTTTAGTGGGTATGGCAACAACATCCGCCCGAGTCCCACATAACCCAGTGATGCGGATCACTGGGTATGCGTAACAGCATTTTCCCCTCCTCACGCAAAAAAAAAAAAAAAAAAAAAAAAAACTATACACTCTATCAATTTTAAGTTAATAATTTCGTTATTATATAATTTTTCTTAGTCTAAACTGAATCCAGGAGGAAGAACTTTCATCCAATTACATACTTCATTAATTCATGAATTATATTCGTTACCGTACGTACAAAAAGAAAGTTGACTGATATAAAAATTCAAAGGATAGAACTTCTAAGCTCGCGATTGGAAACAGATTCAGTTCAATGGTTTAATTTGCCATTTAATTGAATTCTCTGGCAATTTCAACGAACTGTGGGCTTTAAAAGTGTCCCGCATTCAAACGCAAGACTTCTCCTCCACCTTTCCCTTTCTTTCAATTCCAACCTCAAGTAATTGACCTATTAATTCGACGATATATTTACATGCTTGCAAGGGATTCAAACAACTTCGTTGCGTTAAATTCGCAATTATAACCAACACGAATGTCTCAATCAATGTGCAGCTCGAAACAAATAAAAGATAATTAACTTTTCAATATAACGATTGATATGTTTGATGAAGAAAAATTTATGAATTTTTAAAAACGTCTCCTAGTACATTTAGCATTGTTATAATAAAAACTTAGAACACATACGCACACATATACTATTCCATGAAATGATTTACACAGCTATGAGTCTAATCCTATCATGTTATAAAGGGATGAACGAACTTTTCCTAATAAATATAACTTTATACAAAATCTTGTTTAAAAAAATTAGTTTTTTATTCTCATTAAATTAATTTAATATCAGAATATATAATTTTAGTCGTTATCAAAATTTTATGTCAAATGCGTTCATAGATACATATATAAATAAATGTATAATCCTATGTATTTATTTCAACTGAATTCTTAACTTAAATATTTATTAACAATATTCTGACGAATATGCAATGAAAGATAAAAACAACTTTATTTTTCTTATAGAATGTCTCATGCTTCTTACTCATTTTATGTTTCTCGTTGTCAGTGCGTAACTACTTATCAGCCGCATGAATGCTAAGTTTTACTACTGAGAAACGAAGAGACATATAGATGCAAATATACGCTACCTCGTGTGAAAAAACATCAGATACATTAACCAGAAGGAATATCCGATACATATAAAATTCATAGCGTAGTTATTTATACATACGGAATATTTCTTTCTGTATGAAATATTCTTTCTTCTGAATTCTTATTATAAATGTATGTCCATTTCCTACCTTAAAATGTCTCTCCTTTGAAAAACTCCATTTAAATATAACGATTAACAAAATATTACCAATAAAAATATTAAAACGAGATGCTGAAAGAACCTTTTAACGAAGTACAAATGATTATTTCAACTTTAATTCTGTTAAATTTGAATTGAATCATTTATAAACCGAACAGGTGTATAAAATTTTATTGCGTAAAAATCGTGAAGCTGAAAATTAGGAACGAATAACGAATGAGTAACCTAGTTTCATTAAAAGGTACGTGTACGCCGATCCGCGTAACAACTTCGACACTCCAATTATTATAAAGCATGTACCCTTCAGAGATTTTTTGCGCGAACGCAAGATACCTTTTACACGTGCAACTGAATAAGTGGAACGTGATTTTCAATATTTCTTCTTGTAGAACTTGTAACAACGTAACTGTTTCACGAATATTTTCCCTGACACTTTTACAATGATGCGTAGAAATCTCCTTTTCTAATTAATAATTTCAGCATTTCTCTGAACAGTTTCGTTGCGATTAAAAAATATACAAAGCTTACGACGTGCTTGTTTAAAAATATTTATATGGAACAAGATTTCGAATTTGTCGCATCAATCGCGATCTCAGCAGGTGTAAATTAATTCGTTCTAATGAACGAATAAATTAAACGGCTCGTGACAAAAATTATCCCTGTCCATGTTTGTTTTTCTAAAACTAATTCAAGGCGAGTTAAATGAATCGCTGTGTACCCTATTCGCGCAGCATGTGTTTTAACGACCAGCATGCAAGCGTTAACGGTGTACTTTAGTTTCTCATGGTTGTGTTAAGCTGGTTGCTCTTAGAATGAGCATATACTTACAAAAGGAGGTGAACAGAAGATAGCCTGGCACCATTTTGGCTCCGAATGGTAGCAGACGCAGAGGCTGCAAACCGAAGGTCCCGGCACATACATCAGTCCATGTGAGATAACTTCTCCTTCGAAATCAATACAGTTTTCTCCTAAAGCCACTGAAAACGATTACCAGCGTCAATATCTTTGCCACTCGACAATTTTTCGTACTTCGCCTCATATATTCTCCATGTTAGACATACCATAAAATATTTCGTGCAATCGCGTATTCCTGTCTAATGTCAGGAATTCTCTTTCCATAGATCTGCGTTTCCCATATTAAATATTTTGCTTATCAGTAAACATTCTTACAATTTGTGATTAATACTGTACGTACAAGAACGTTAAGTTTTTGACGTTGTAATATTTCACATGAAATAATAATGGCTGTATAACGACTAACTTATTAATTAATTAAATTCGTGTATATCAAGTTTCCTATCATTTAATACTTTCGTGTAACTACAGAGATTTGATACTATGAAATGAAATATAAAACTTGGTAAAAAGACGCGCTTCGTTAGGAAATGAGGGTAATGATGCAAATATTTTTTGTAGCCATTATATAGAATTTCGATGGTATAATTAATCAGTATCAACTTACCAGCCCCTGACGGGAAGAAAGTGACAAAAATAACCTGCAAGCAGATGAGCATTGCAAGTATTTTCGAGTACGAGTTCTTCATGGTTGTAAAAGATCAGGGGATGTTGTCGCTCTGGAATAGGGGAAAATCAGCTGTTTAAATAACTGTTGTGTGGGCACTGGAGTGCGTAGACCAGAAATATCTGCGACAAAAATCAGAATGCATTTGTTTTCACATGATTGGATCAATTTTGTGTAGGACTAAGCTGACTGAACCTAACACGGGATAATTGTCCAACTTACGACCTTAACAAGCCCGCTTGATTCCCTATAAGCGCTTGAAATTGATGCTTGTATTCTTTCGAGATTATCAAGCTTTGCCCCCCCCCCCTTAGATCGTGTTTTCTCAAACAGAAAATATTGGAAGCGTACTCGTTGGCAAAACAGTTCACGGATAGTTCGTCCTCTGCTTGGTATTTGTTTCAATACCGTTAACAAATAAATTCATGAAACATAGTGGTATCGCATAAATTGAAAATAAAAGCTTTGCGTATACTTGGGAGTTGAACTTTGGCTATTATACGTATGTTATATATATATATAATACACAATTATATGTACATATATAGAAGATTGCTTAGAATTTGGAGCTTAATAACATATCTCAAAATCATTGACATTAAAGAAGGTGAACCTTACTTGAACGATGAAACGTTTGATCAAATAATGTTCTTCGTTCGATACTAAAGGAAATTGAGAAGAAACATCGAAAATTCGTTAATAAAACGAATTTCTTTGTTTCTGTGAGATAATAAACTTGATATACGTATTGGTTTTTAAAATCAATATATCTAACCAATGGGCACACTTTTAACAAGGGTGATGGAACATACCAAAAATCTTTCAAGATGGTCTTGGCAACGGAAGAGTCGAAAATATGACAATTATAAATGAAAAATTCTAATATTTTACAGCTGACAACGATAAAGAACTCCAGATATTCTCCTAATTAATTTACAACAAATTCGCGTATATGATCGATAGCTGACGTCATTGTGCCCCACAGCCCTTGTAAAACGATAAGAATTTCCTGGAAAAACTTGTAGCCACGAAATGAAAAATATGATAAAACTTCTAACAAGAGTACTGAGACGAGCAACTTTGTACTTACCCTTTCGGAGTAGGGAACGTGATTAAACGTCCGCGAGTTCGAAACTTTTGTAAGTCACTGGCACGGCCGCTGCTTATGGTGGGAATGTAATAGATATGTCGGAGATGAAAGAACACCGGAGCCTCCCCTTTGGAGCGGTGGGAGGACCCCCTTAGCGCTGTAATCCAGATTTCATCATAGCCGCACTAAGAAACTGTTGTAATTCGATCCGACTGTACTTATTCGAAATTTATGATAGTGAGCTCGGGCTCGAGGTGACAACCGGTCGCCGAACGTAGTCGCGGTCAAGGGATGAACGTTTTATCTAACAGAGGCATGAAGTAACTCTATAGCTTTCCTTAAAAGAAATACTTGGGACGGGGCACGACGGTAAACATTTCAACGATTTCTGTCCCGTGGCTCGCCACACGCAGACTTTGTCCTTCGGGTAAGACGATTGCCAGATGCCAACGCATCTTCACAGTATATGTTTAGCTGGGCGAGGACCCGCTACGAATATTAAATTTCAATTACACAAAGTCTCTCAAATAGACAAATGGCCTGTGCCCCGACTACGGGAAGATAAGAGAAATCTATCCTTCCACGAACGACGCTTCTCGCTAGCAACTTTCCCCAAGGACAGCTAATATCTTTCTCTAACCACCAACATGGAAATTGACCAATTAACAGCAACGTCAATTTCCCTCACCCTTCGAGCGAAGACTTTTCTCCGCGAATCCGATGATCTCGTGCCCTTAGGCACACCCATCATAGTTTTCTTCGACAGCGTCACCGCGACGGAGAGTCACTCTCTAGTGCGATCTCATCAGTAATCGACCTGTCTTTCGTATACGAAATAATTGCCCCCGTGCTCTAACATATAGTGTAACTTAGACGCAAACGAAGGGTAAAGTCCAGTATCCGTTGACCGCGGAAACGTTGCCGGAGCCGAGACCATTGTCATAGTGCCGCGAATATCGAAACCTTGCGATTATCTATCGACGCTGTAAATCTCCTTAATTTGTGTCAATAAACTCAACCATTGTTACACCGCACCTATGGCTAATTCCAACGAAGATTCACCGAACACCCCCACCCCCAATCCTGACGTGCGTCCGACATCAGAAGTGGGATTCGAATCGGTTATGACGGTGAACGGAATGAGGGCCATTTTGCGTGGCCTAGTGGAGGAGCTGAATTTGAAGCCGAGTGCGGAACCTACCAAAACTGTGCTACCGGATTTTAACCCCGACATCCCGGGCGCCGATCCAGTCGCATGGTGTACCACTGCTGGTCTGATTATGAAGGACCACCCCCTACAAGACCGTTCGCTAGCCACCGCTTTGAGCAGTGCTCTGAAGGGTTCCGCAGCAAATTGGTTTACGCAGGGAGTGTTCGAAGAAGGCCTCACTTGGCCAGCGTTTACGGAACTTTTTACGACGCGTTTTGGTGGCAAGGATACAGCAACCTCGACACTAATAAAGATACTTAACGAACAACCACAGAAGGGCGAAAACACGGCGGCTTTCGCCGCTCGCGTCCGTTCCCTCATAAAGATGAAGTGGCAACATATAACCTTGCCGGAATTATTCAATGCTATCGCCTTTTATCGAGTGAAGTCAGTCGACCGGCGTATCGAACGAGTGGCACTCGAGAAGGATATCCGGACCGAGGACCAATTTTTAAGCGAAATAAGAGTCTTCGCTCACGAGAAGAGGCCGGCGACAAGCAATACCCGAAACCAAACGACACAAGCTGTCCGACCCCCAGAACAAGTGCCTCTACTGCGGTGCCTTTGGACATAAAATGACGGAGTGCCGCAAGAAGATGCGGGCCGAGAAACGGAAGATACGACGTCCAGAAGGAGGCCGACAAGCTACATCGTCCAAGCCGGTTTGCTTCAAGTGTCAAGCGGAAGGACACATCGCCTCTGACTACCCGCTGCGGAAGGAGAGAGGAGACAGCAACGGCCAGGAACGTCGAGTCGAATCCTGCGTGGTGGAGGCCCCAACCGGTAAATTAAGCCTCCAGGGTGAGTCGTTCCCATTTTGCTTCGATTCTGGGGCCGAATGCTCGTTAATTAAGGAGTCCGTTGCCCCGAAATTTCCCGGCATACGAACGGCCGACGTAGTAGTAATGCGAGGGATAGGGAATGCATGCGTTAAGAGTACGTCGCAGATTTTGTCCACCGTATGCATCAACGGTTTTGCGCTCGAGATAACTTTTCACGTCCTCCCCGATAGCCACTTAAAATACGATATCATGATTGGTCGCGAAATTTTGAGCCAAGGCTTCGACGTACATATTACGCGCGACAGTCTCAATATTTGCAAAACGAAAATAGTTAACGCCTGTAATAGGACCGTCGAAAACGAGATCGATCTCGGTGAAGTAGACACCGAGGTACTTGGTAACGATAAGGGCCGGTTAATTTCCATTCTCGAAAGGTTTAAAAACTCATTCATCACGGGTTTCCCACGTACTCGTGTAACTACGGACCAGCTAGAGATACGACTAATCGACCCTAACGTCACCGTCCAAAGAAGTCCTTACAGACTTAGCGAGGAAGAGCGGAAAACCGTGCGGGAGAGAATTAGCGAACTAATTAAAGCAAACATTATAAGACCTAGTAAGTCACCGTTCGCAAGTCCTATGTTGCTCGTGAAGAAGAAGGACGGCTCGGATAGACTGTGCGTAGACTTCCGAGCGCTAAATAAAAATACGGTTGCGGATCGGTATCCCCTACCCCTTATCGCAGACCAAATTGCGAGATTGCAGAACGCGAAATACTTCATTAGCCTCCAGGCTAATATCCATATGGCCAGCGGGTTCCACCAAATCCCCATACATCCCAATTCAACGGAGTATACCGCGTTCGTTACACCCGACGGACAATATGAGTATGTAACAATGCCGTTCGGATTGAAAAATGCACCGTCCGTTTTTCAGAGGGCCATCTTTAACGCCTTAGGCGACCTTGCGTATTCTTACGTCGTCGTTTATTTAGATGACGTCTTAGTTATTGCCGACTCGATAGATCAAGCTCTAGAAAGGTTGAACACCGTACTAGATACTCTTGTGAAAGCCGGATTTTCGTTCAACTTCGCGAAATGTTCTTTTCTGAAAACAACGGTACTTTACTTGGGATATATAATCCATAACGGAGAAGTTCGCCCCAACCCGGGTAAAATACACGCCTTAAGTTCCTTACCCGCGCCAACGACCGTCACTCAGCTCAGACAATTCATCGGGTTAGCTTCGTATTTCCGTAGGTTCGTCCCTAAATTCTCGCAGATGATGAAACCCCTGTATGCGCTCACCTCAGGTAGCAAAAACATAACATGGTCAGATAGGCACGAGAAAATCAGACAACAGGTAGTTTCCGTCCTGACCGACGCGCCGGTACTAATGATATTCGACCCTAATTACCCAATTGAGCTACATACCGACGCCAGCTCGGAGGGCTACGGAGCGATCTTGATGCATAAAGTCGAAGGTAAAAATAGAGTAATCGAGTACTACAGCAAAAGAACTACCCCCGCGGAATCTAGATATCATTCCTACGAACTAGAAACGTTAGCAGTCGTAAACGCCATCAAGCATTTCCGTCACTACCTACACGGACGAGAATTTCTTGTTGTTACGGATTGCAATTCGCTGAAAGCGTCAAGTAACAAAGCGCATTTGAACGATAGAGTCCACAGGTGGTGGGCTTACTTGCAGACTTTCACCTTCGACATTATGTACCGAGAAGGGAAGAGGATGTCCCACGTAGATTTCTTCTCGCGAAATCCCGTAGACTTAGGCCACCGTAAAATTGATAAAATTGCGGAGAAAGAAATCAACTTGGCCGAAATATCGGAAGACTGGCTACTGGCCGAACAGCGTCGCGACCCGCAAATTATAGAAACTACCCGCAAACTACGAAACGACGAGCTCGCGGAAGATATCGCGAATACCTATGAGTTGCGCTCAGGTATGCTCTATCGCAAAGTGCAGCGGAGGGGTAGAACCCTCTGCTTGCCCATCGTCCCGAGAGGCTTTAGATGGTCCGTTATCAACCATGTGCATCAGTCGATTATGCACTTGGGTTGGGATAAGACGCTCGAGAAGCTGTACGAGTATTACTGGTTCGAAGGAATGGCGAAGTATGTTCGCAAATTCGTAGAGAACTGTCATGCCTGTAGAGTTCGAAGGCAAGCTCGGGTAAGATCCAGGCCGAGCTACATCCTATACCTAAGACCAGCATACCTTGGCATACGGTCCACACGGACATAACGGGCAAGCTAAGCGGTAAAAAGGATTCCAAGGAATATGTCATTGTTTTAGTCGATGCTTTCACGAAGTTTGTACACTTACATCATACCCGTAAGATAGACTCCTTTAACACCATCGAAGCTCTCAAGTCCGCTATATTTTTATTCGGCAGTCCCTGCCGGATAACAGCAGATCAGGGTAGATGTTTTACGGGCAGGGAATTTCAGGAGTTCTGTGAAAGCAAACAAATTAAAGTCCACTTGATAGCGACCGGTGCTAGTAGAGCCAATGGGCAGGTAGAGCGTGTTATGAGTACGTTGAAAAATATGTTCACGGTAGTAGAGACGACCGGTCGATCATGGCAAGACGCGATTGGGGAGATACAATTGGCCCTGAATTGCACCACCAACCGCGTGACTAAAGCGAGCCCACTGGAACTACTAATCGGTAGGACAGCAAGACCGTACGACTTGTTGCTACCTGATAGCGTTGAAGAAAGAGAAATAGATATCTCCGATGTAAGACAACAGGCGACAAAAAATATAGCAATTTTTGCCAAACACGACAAAGAAAGATTCGATAACACCAAAGCTAAAGTGGTTAGGTTTAATGTCGGTGATTTCGTATTGCGCAAAATCGAGGAAAGAAACCAAACCAAGTTAGATCCAAAGTTTAGCGGCCCATTGATAATAGCAGAGATTTTGGAAGGGGATAGATATACTTTAAAGACATTAGATGGCAAACGATCGTATAAATACAGTCATGATAGATTAAGAAAAATGCCGAATAGTTGCGTTCCTGCTGAGTTGGACGTCTGTAGTGATGACAATGGCAGTGACAATGACGATATGACTACACCGATCTCAGAGGATCATTAACACTATGACTATGACATTTAACACAATGTTTCCACACACAAGCCTAGTGCGACCACACACTAGCATTCGATATTTCCACACAAGCCTAGTGCGACCACACACTAGCATTCGATATTTCCACACAAGCCTAGTGCGAATACACACTAGCATTCGGCATTCCCACATAAGCCTAGTGCGACCACACACTAGCATTCGATATTTCCACACAAGCCTAGTGCGAATACACACTAGCATTCGGCATTCCCACATAAGCCTAGTGATACCATACACGCCTATTACATCAATGCACTCGTGTTCAGTGTCTCCATACACTGCACTCGCATTCAGTGTCTCCATACACGCCTATTACATCAATGCACCCGCACCCAGTGTCTCCACACACGCCCAGTGCGGTAATAGGATCCAACAAACTGAGACTCATCCGTGTACGAAATCGAAAATGATCTGTCATGTTATTACGGTCTGACCGGTAACTCACAAGATGCAACTGGCGCTTTGAATACCAATCATAATGCTACTGACTTTTGTGTTTTTTCTTCCCTACTTTATCATTGAACATCCAATCGAAATTTTTGTTGTTAACCTGGGCCCTTGACCTATTTGGACAGTTAGTTAAGCCATAAAGAAACCAGTACAATATAATTTAGCTAAACTATAAAGGAACAAAATACCAGTTATATCAAGTTTAATATTAGGAAAACCCAATATTTTAGATCCACCCGAGGACGTGTGATAGTCAGAATGGCCGTGTCGGAGATGAAAGAACACCGGAGCCTCCCCTTTGGAGCGGTGGGAGGACCCCCTTAGCGCTGTAATCCAGATTTCATCATAGCCGCACTAAGAAACTGTTGTAATTCGATCCGACTGTACTTATTCGAAATTTATGATAGTGAGCTCGGGCTCGAGGTGACAACCGGTCGCCGAACGTAGTCGCGGTCAAGGGATGAACGTTTTATCTAACAGAGGCATGAAGTAACTCTATAGCTTTCCTTAAAAGAAATACTTGGGACGGGGCACGACGGTAAACATTTCAACGATTTCTGTCCCGTGGCTCGCCACACGCAGACTTTGTCCTTCGGGTAAGACGATTGCCAGATGCCAACGCATCTTCACAGTATATGTTTAGCTGGGCGAGGACCCGCTACGAATATTAAATTTCAATTACACAAAGTCTCTCAAATAGACAAATGGCCTGTGCCCCGACTACGGGAAGATAAGAGAAATCTATCCTTCCACGAACGACGCTTCTCGCTAGCAACTTTCCCCAAGGACAGCTAATATCTTTCTCTAACCACCAACATGGAAATTGACCAATTAACAGCAACGTCAATTTCCCTCACCCTTCGAGCGAAGACTTTTCTCCGCGAATCCGATGATCTCGTGCCCTTAGGCACACCCATCATAGTTTTCTTCGACAGCGTCACCGCGACGGAGAGTCACTCTCTAGTGCGATCTCATCAGTAATCGACCTGTCTTTCGTATACGAAATAATTGCCCCCGTGCTCTAACATATAGTGTAACTTAAACGCAAACGAAGGGTAAAGTCCAGTATCCGTTGACCGCGGAAACGTTGCCGGAGCCGAGACCATTGTCATAGTGCCGCGAATATCGAAACCTTGCGATTATCTATCGACGCTGTAAATCTCCCTAATTTGTGTCAATAAACTCAACCATTGTTACACCGCACCTATGGCTAATTCCAACGAAGATTCACCGAACACCCCCACCCCCAATCCTGACGTGCGTCCGACAGATATAAGTACAGAGCGCGTGAGCGAACTAAAAACGCGATATAGGGCTAAAGAGAGAGACCGTTCCGTCCTTCTCTAATGCCCGCGTACTTGTACCGGAAATATGTAACAACGGTAAACGAGCGCCGTCAGTGTCCACTAGTGTGCATGCCTGATTAAACAAGGACAGGAAATGCCTATATACAGCCTTCTCTTTCTATTTCCATGTCGCATCCATCTTACTATACAGTAGACAGGACTCGACTATTCCATCATTATATTCGCACCCTGCTTATGCGTGAACCAACATCGCCATGACAACAAATCGTTCGTCTCCTGTTTGATGCTCAGTTTTCAACGGAGTTGAAGGGAAACTTTATAAGAGAAAGGAAGTGACGGATTGTCTCAAAGTAATAAACGAAAATTCTCGTAACTATCGAAAAACGATAGTCAATACAAGGATATCATTATCACATTTAAAACTATCACAATGAACGGTGATTTATCGCTGCAAGGTACCACAAATAAGATATCTTATAATTTGCGAAAAGAGGTAAGGAATATTCTAGATTTTAGACTTTGGAACTTCCATGACAGTCATGAGTGTGTTTTGTCATTGATTTGCCATATTGCGTTTTTCACAATTGTTGTTCATTTTTTGTGATATTTTACACTCGCACATAGTATCTATGATTTTTTCTTTCGATAATTCTTATAATTATTGTCAATAATTAATTATTTATAACCATTTACGCTGTATCATATATCATTAAGATTTATCTTTGCACGTATCAAGATGGTAGATAACAAAATTATGTGTAACAAATTGATTAAACTCGCAATGTAACAGAAAATTGCATGAAAATCTTTATATTATTAATAATTATTGTTAATAATAAAAAAAATAAATGTCGCATTAGGAGGAGAGTCGTACTTCGGAACGTAATCGGAACATATTGTACCTTATATGTGATTATTTGGGACGCAATGGGTGAGTACATTGCAATTTAGATATCTTCTTAGTTGCAATTTTTTCGAATAATATCGGTGACCAATCGAAATAGAAATTAGTGCGGAAAGAGGGGAAGGAACCAAAATTTGAAAATCGACATCGGTAACTCAGTAGTTATAGAATAACTCAATCGATAACGTAGATTAACTAGTTATAAATGAAAATATATATAAATTCAAACTTTAAAAATTGGAAATTAAAAAGCAGAAGGCAAAATATTATCGCCGAGGATTTATATAATAATAAATAGACAGTACATTCTTTTTGTCTGTCTTACCTAGAAATAAAACAGTTAATTGATGATTATCGTATAGTGTGTACTCATAGCATAAAATTTGTTCAATGAATTAAAAATTATATTTTTTAGATATGTAGACATTAGCGATGTATTAATCCGGGAAGCTCGTCTACCTCGGAAATATCGAGTCTGCGACAACGTCGATTTGGAAATTATTCTTACAGAATATGAAAATTATTACAAGATGAAATTCCAAAAATATCCTATATTGTGCAAGAAAATAACTGAAAAGGAAATAAAGACGAGGGAAATGACAAATGCGAACAAAGTGTAAGAATTTAAATTATTTAACACTATTCAACGTTCTCAACGTATTCAACGTATCGATTACAATATCATTCAATCTTCGAAGAAGTAGTAAAACGTGTCAAATCTGTTAGCAAAGAAACGAGAAGTGAGTCTGTGAAAGGGAGGAATGTACAACAGAAGATGACGGGTGACGCTACGGATGATATTAATCTCGCAATGACAGTGACACCAATTTTCGCCAATGAAAGCGATGGAGCTTCATCAGAAGAGCTATTTAACGTCTCAATGGAACAATCCACGCAATCAAAGATATCGCAACGGGCTCGGAAGCTTTATATAGACAATCCGGAATTGCGGAAGATTGCTGAAGACATTTCATGCGTAAGTTATTTTCGATTAATATACGTATTGTAAAGCTTTTTAAAAATAAAATACCTATCGATAAACAATCCACTGTATATCAATGACGCAGGGATTTCAGTAAAGCTTTAAATAACGAATTACATAACACTTACGGAAATTAATACGGAGATTATGCGCCATTTCATCTTTGTATTGTCGCAGGAAATCATACTGACAAAATTAAATGTATATTGGGACAACATTGTAGGCCTAGAGGAATGTAAATCTGCTATTAAGGAGGCCATTGTGTATCCCCTTAAGTACCCTATCTTTTTTAATGGCCCATTTTCTCCCTGGAAAGGTATTCTGCTATACGGACCACCTGGTACAGGTAAGATACTCGTATTTCTTTCATTCCCGTACATGTTTACAATCAATTACGAAATAGGGAAGACGATGTTGGCGAAGGCAGTCGCAACAGAATGCCAATGCACCTTTTTTAACATAACGGCCAGCTCATTGGTGAGCAAATGGAGAGGCGATTCCGAGAAGTATATCCGTGTAAGTTGATTTCCTTTGTCTATGAAGAAGAGATTCTAGGTTTAAAAAGATTTGTTTTTATTTGTCGTCATTCATATATAAATAGAATAGTTGTTTGGAAAACGAAATGATATTACGTTCGTGATGAAACAATGAATTTAAGGAATTTTGAATATAATATTTAATAAATAATAAATACATTTGTTAAACTGAACAGGTTTTATTTGAACTTGCCTATAATTATTCGCCTACAATTATTTTTATCGACGAGATTGACTGGATAGGCACAAATAAAGGAGTAAACTGTACATTGTCTGAACCTGCAAAGAGATTCAGATCAGAACTTCTTTCTAGATTGGATGGATTAGTATCTAACGAAAATTCTAATGTAGTTCTTTTGGCTGCAACTAATTGCCCTTGGTATGTATATCACGCTATTTCAATGTTTTCTAAGTAGAAAATATCTTAATATCATAATTATTCATTATCTTAATCTTAATTATTGTGTTGTTCGGAATATTCCTTCGTTATTATTAATATAACAGAACAATAATATTTATTGTAAATATATTATTAGGGACATTGATGCAGCTTTACACAGACGCCTCGAAAAGAAAATATACGTATCATTACCAAATGAAGTTACTCGACTCGATATGTTCAAATTATACCTTAGCAACCAGTTATTAGAGAATATGGATATTGTAAACCACATAATAAAATCTACTGAAAAATATTCTTGCGCGGATATAAAATTGCTTTGTAAGCAAGCATGGCTGCTAGAAATAAGTCCAATGTGGGAAAAACTTGAAAAAAAAGAAACATCTGTTACGACTTTGAAATATGAATTAAAGAATTATGAAATAATAGCAAAATTGTTAAAAACAATGTCACCTACAGTCACGGATGTGGATAGATATAAAGCGTGGAATAAATATGTATGCCATAAGAACATATTTTAAAAAATATAAATGGTTATCATAATATATATCATTAATATAATTATCGTTCGAAAAATTGTTCGTGTGCGTGCATGTATGTGTGCGCACGCGCTATAAACAAGTTTGAAATGTTCGTTCTACATATATGTATACGTGGTATACGTATTCCCTTATAATATATAATATGTGTAATCTGAGTGGTAATATATCCACGTATTACATATGTGTTAGTGTATTTTATCGATAATCTGTCTTTTATTTCCTCTTATCTTATTAACGCATGTATGGGCGCGTATATGCGCCGGGCGAAAGCTATGGGTGTAGACTCAGAACACATATATGCGTTTTTTGCAAGTATTCCGCATGGCCTAAGGACAGATATACGCGTTTGTCGATTTTTCCGATCAAGTAGAAGTAATACTATTACATTTATGTGAGATAAATATGAATGTATTCCTTAGTAACGGCAGTAAGCAAATGCCAATAATGTCTCGTTATAATTGTCTACCTGTTTCGAGGACAGTCGCATCTAATTATCGAGAAGAAAATGTGTCGTTTGTAAGAAAAATAAGAGAATGCAGAAAATGCGATGTCGGATTATGTATCGATAATTGTCTTGAAATTTTTCTCATACAACTGAATTATTAGCCAAATTCTGTTGTAAATTCTAAATGTTTATTGTAAATTTCAATGTTTAAAATAAATAATCAATACTAAAAAATAACGCTCTTGAATTATTTAATCTCGTGCAAAAGAATTACTATAACTTATTACGCTTTGCGCTTTCAATAGTCAATCAACAGAGTTCAGTCTAACGAAGAAGTTCCCTCCTACGCTAACGAACTGTCCTGTTTTTGCGTCCAGGCTTTCAGGACATAAATTAAAATATCGCACATAAGCACAGCGTAACAGCGGCTTAAATTTAAGTTACAATAATAATCTTAAAAAAAAAAAAAAGAAAGAAAATGTAATAATGCATGGCTATGTCGTACCGTCGCGTATCGGTACTTTTGCCTGTACCACCCTACAATCAGAATTCAGCGTTTATTCTGGAAGAAAATCATGTAAAAAAAAAATATGTAAAAAATCTGGAATTAATAAACAAAGATTTAAAAAAATCAACAATTAAACAAGGGATTGAGATGACCAATCCCGCTCACGCTGCGAACTTCGAACGCGGAAGAGTCGAGCCGTGGCCATGATGGGTGATTCCAGGAATCGGTCGCGTATGGCAGGATCTGCCATGCTTTACCGATCCCAGCCGCGCCGATTTCCGTCAACAGGCACAGTAACGGAGATATTTGGAACAGAAGCAGCCGCATATTCGTCTATCTGAAATTAAAGAGATGATTTCATGTAGAAGATACAAATTCGTTCCCTGATATTGAAATGCCGAACACGAGGAAAATGAGACATGCAAATGACAAAGTCGATGATCAATAGGAAGATAACATAAACAATTGTAGATTACAAGGAAAATTTTGAAAAATGATACGTGTTCTAATAATAGAATATAAATAATAAAAAGGAGAATGTAATTGCCATTCTTCTATGTATTTTAATTTATGAGACGTAACTTCTGAATGACCTGTAATGCCCGTTTCCGCGGCATTATGCGCCGAGTTCCGGACTACGCGTAGACCCGGTAGCGCGATTGTTCACTCGATTACATTTACCATAGCGAAATCGAACTAGAATTCGACTCGACACGCGTACGCGCGCAACCACTGAAAGTTCAACGCACCAGTACCGTCAGACGATTCGAAACTTGTGAATCATCTGCTAACGATACGTATCCACCGTCAAAATTTTTCATTGCAATAATTTTTCATAACGTTGCAACGATCGCTATATTTTCAATATACATGTATGATCGTAATAAAGAGTGTTTACTCTTCTTAGACTGTTATTTGTACAACATTATACGGAAATGTATGTTTTACGTGATATGGCTTCTCTCGACGCGTGGATCCATTGGGAAAACTGCTATATTTATGGTAACTTAATCGTTACAATAACATGAGAACACGTAAAACCGACTCAAAGTTGTAAAAACATGCTTGATACAACTCAAGTGTATTATATACGTTTGAAGCATCACCGCCCATTACTACACCATCAACATCAATCATGTTCTACACCACGGTCATTCTTCTGCAAAAAACGATAATTAAAAGAGAAAGAGAAAGAAGAATTACTGCACAAACTTCGACAACCATGGGACTTCCGTATACATATACAACAATGAGATCACCGTGAAATTGTCTTATCTTGTTCTTTTAATCGCGAAAAATCTGTCCGTAAGTTCGTGGACCGTGTCGAACAGAACGCTATATACGAGGTAGAACGGGTTTTTGTCCGACTGTTGCACGGTTAAGAGCACGACGAGCAACATTGTTCGTGGCGATAAAATGAAAGTAAAAAAATGCAACGAGGAAACAAAGGATAGAACGTCTAGACATAGCGGAACAAATCTTCGGCAGGAAGATCTTCTCCGTTAACATCGACTCCGCACAGTTACGCTCGCTCTTTTACAGTTAGCCTCGCGGACCTGTCTTAATTTGTAACTACGTTTCGGGACATCCTCAACACGTTCCCCAACGCGTAGGTTTCATACGACAAATTCAATGTCGTAGTGGTTTAAGTCGTAATTCCGAATGTTTGAATTCATTTTTACTCTAAAACATATCTTCCCTTTGGTTTCAGAACCGATTAAGTCGTAACTTTATTCTCTACCATTTCTGTTTCCACGGTTTGAACAGATGTAATCTATTTTTACGGTAATAAACACAGAAGATTATTTGATGAAAACTGGCAATGGCCTAACTTACACCACTATGATTCTCAACCCTGTTTTCCAAATTGTGTTATATAATATTTTATGAAATGTTGGTGCCATACAGGATGAAACGATCTTAGGCGAATCAAACATCTTATTTTCCCTTACGCCATTCAAATTATAAAATATGCAAACTTTTTAACATTTAACTCCGCTGTCTCATTATGTCGATTCCGTCAACTGTACGTATGCTGATGAACAGTAGTTAATTGTCGGTTTCACGATGGGATTTCGAAGAGGAAATTGGATAACGGATAGGTGAGGGGCTCTGAAGTAGGATAAGAACGTAATTGTAACTCGACTTTTGATGATTTATTGCCTAGCTAGCGGGATCGAGAGCGTGACTGGTGATGTAAGATACTGAGGAAAGTTAATTAAACTTAGCTTCATTACGTAGAGTAAATAAGATGTTTGATTGCAGTAGAAATTGTCACATATTTGATAAATGTTAGATTTCTATATATAAGAAAAATGTATAAAAGATATGTAAGAGTATAAGACTATTTCTAAGAAAGGTAAATTATGGGTTTTTCATCAAATGTTTGAATCAACTTTGTTAAAGCATTCCCTAATTTAACCATTTAGATGTTAACTATCGAGAAACCAGTCCAGTGTGTCGTATATCTCATCATTTACATAGGAACAAAATCTCCACGTTCAGGCTGTACAGTTAATTGAAATTAAAGGCAAACACTGTAACTCTGGCACAACTGTCCTTATTTTCGCAACTAATTACCATTTGTCCCATTTCATTAAAACTTTTTAACAGCCGGTAAATAAATTGATGGAATTTCCTCGGTTCAATTTATGAGTGATGAAAATCAAAATTACTTAAAAGTACCATTCCTCGATATCTCCAAAAATATGTCATTTCTAACCGTATAATAATCTATAAGCAGAGAAATGTCAATGAAAATTTAAGACGAAAAAGAGGTAAATTTACCTGAATTCCAGAGCGCGGCCGGCTTTCAAATGTCGTTGACTGTTCAGAGTTACCACGCTTACTACGGTCCGTGAACTACGGCTTGCCGGTTTACCCCGGCTTCGTATCTGCATACCGTGTGCTGTTGTCGCCGCTAAAACACGCTCACCCCTCTACTCGCGGACTTAACTACCGTTCTCAATTGGTCGCTGTTTTTAACTGTAGTTCTTGTTCCGAAAGATAGGTAAATGGCTTCCTCTATGATCTACGAGCCAACACAATCAAAGATGATCGTTTAAAGTAGCTTATAGGAACAGGCAGACTACGGGCACATTTACGCTCCGATCGTGTGTAGAACGCTAAAAGGTAGAATTCTGAAAACTGTAGAACAAACGAGCGATAGTATTGCTAAAAAGACAAGTTAAGAGTACATAAATATGTAGTAAGAGGAAAGAAAAGATCTTCAACTGACAAACAAGTAATTGTGTCTATCATCATTTCGTCAATGCGGTTAAGGATAGTTATATACATTTATACATTACATTCTAAGAGTTACAGTTGCATGAAACAAAGGAGAAAGTGATGGGAGCAACTTACCTGCTCATTTATCCTCTGCACGTTCGGAGATGCGCATTAACATTATCATAATCGCTCAGTTGAATTATGCTTGTATTAGTATGTTTTATCTTCTTCGTTAATACATAAGAAGTACTTCAATATCGAATCCAAATCTGTGAAATCTAAGTTATATATAAATATATATACTTTCAATGTGATTATCAATAGTTTAGTTTATTTAATTCAACATATGTATATTTTCATGAAAACAAAAGTACGTCAAATTTTAACGAGCAATAGCTTTCGTTTTACATCACTATACGGTAATTTGCAGGATGCAAAAAGAAAAATAGAGAGTCTGATCTGAAAATAGAATGATCTTGAATAAATTGTAAAGGACATAATAGCGCTGTCATGCGCTATGGTGCATAAACTAGGGTAGAATTAAAAGCGTAGTAGAATGTAGATCGTTAACAAATAAAAATTAATCTAGGTGTTATTAAAGAAATTTGTTTCACCTTTTAAACTTTTTGATGATTGGTTTACTTTGAATATTTTGCATATTTTTGCATATCATGAGCATTTGGTACATTTCCATACATTCAAATTTTCTATGAATATAAAATGATCCGCACTCTACTTCATAGTATACTCTATACGTTTAAAATGCTCCATTAGAAGCTTAAATCTATCAAAATACAGCTCCTAAGGAAATGTGAACTTTCACATGAACACATAATATCGATTTTCTGATTGAAACGTATAGACAGATATATACTAGCATAAGCCACCTTCGGCATTTGACTGCATGGTGCAGCACTACTCTCTCTGGGATATCCTAGCCACTTTCGGCATTTGGCCGTATGGTGCAGCACTAGCTCTGTAACATAGAAAACCATAGGCGTCAGTTCTTCTTATTTCCTCTCTCATATATGTTTACTTTAATGTCACTTATTCAGGCGCTTGATATATTGTCGGAATGAAATTTTAGTAATGTGCAAGTAATTGTGAGTAGATTAATAAAGTATAATAAGATATTAGATTCATGCACATAGTTTCAAGTGACATCAATCTTTATGTCTAGTATATACATGTGTATTGATCTATAAGTCAGTGTTAAAATAACAAACAAACCAGCAGAAGAAGGAAAGAAGATTTCCTTCGGTTTTGCAAAATCTATTAAGAAATCTATTAAGAAAAAATGCTATTCCACAAGAAAAAAAGAAAGTTGATTACATTGAATGCCTTAATGAAAAAGGTATTAAAGTAATAGGGTGAGTTCAAAAAGTAAAATTTATAATCAAGAAACATATAACCTCAACCTAACCTATAAAAATCACCAATAGCGGAATATATATATTTGAAAACAATTTTTTATTTCAATGAGGAAGAAAGAAAAGATGAATCTCTAATTATTCCATTACTAGGTTCAAAAACCTGGCATGATAGAATTGTTAATAAAATAGATGCAGACATTTTCCTTCCGAAGGCAGATAAGGAAAAGGTAGGAGACGCTAGTGTTAACGAGGCAAAATCAAAGCTATCTAATGGAAAAACATCGCCAATAATATCAATAAAGAAAGAGCCAGTTGAAGATAGTGAAAATAAAGTTGTTACTTTAGAAGAGCAAGCGGCGGAAGAAATCATTGAGGAACTTAAGTCAAAGAATGAACATGAAACTAAAACAAATGATTTAACTTTACCTTTAGTAGAAGATGAATCATTAAGAGGCAAAGAACAGGTACGTTATCAACATATTGATGTGCAATGCACAGATGTATTACATTTGCATATTATAAATATTGTTTTTTATTCTTCAGTCTACGTTACAAGATTATGAAAAAATTCCTATTGATGCTTTTGGTGTAGCAATGTTACAGGGAATGGGATGGCAACCAGGAAAGGGAATTGGTTGAAATGAAAAGTATGAATTTTATTCTAGATTAAATTAATTATATGTGTTTAATACATCACTTATTGGAAAGTAAACAGAGAACATCATTTTTTATTTCACAATCGTTTATTCTAACTATTACAGATTAGTAGCAGCTGTCATACCAGAATTACGACCAAAAGGTATGGGTCTTGGAGCAGACAAAGTAGCATTGCAGAAGAAAAATACAGATTCCAAAAAAGAAGAGGAAGAAGTTAAAATCGAGAAAGGAACATTTGTGAAAATTATAGCTGGAAAACAAGGTAATAATTATGGTCAAATAGAAGGATTCGATGATGATGCAGGAAGGCTCATAATAAACCTAGCTCTTGGTGGAAATATAATATCTGTAAATGAATTTATGGTACAGCCAGTGACTAAATCAGAATATTCTAAGAACTCAAAAGTTCTAAGTTAGTATGAAGTGTTAGTTTTTCATTAAGGGACTTTTAAGAAAATAAATTTGAATTGACATACACATATAAAGACATAATCAGACATGTAGAAAAACTAATTCAAGAGTACCTGTAAGTGTGTTGTTGCATGCAATTTTTTAAAGGTCCCTTCTAATTTTATATAAAATATGATAAATGTAGATCGGTCCGTCGTGTCCAGTAGTTGGGTGACTAGTGGGTTGTGGTGGTTGTTGACTCTTGTGTCATATCTGCTTCTGGACTTGTGTATTTCATCTTTGACTGTAGGTATCTTGAGGTCACGGTGGATTGTTTCGTTGGTAAGATACCAGGGTGCATTTGATAGGGATCTTAGCGTTTTCGATTGGAAGCGTTGGAGTATTTCAATGTTGGAATTACTTGCTGTTCCCCATAGTTGGATTCCGTAGGTCCAGACAGGTTTTATTACGGCCTTGTAGAGGGTTATTTTGTTCTGTATGTTTAGCTTGGAGCGTCGGCCCGTGAGCCAATAGAATTTTCTTAGTTTTTCCTTTAGTTGCTTTGTTTTTTCTGAGATATGTTTTTTCCAAGTTAGCCTCCTGTCCAGGGTCATGCCCAGGTATCTTACGGAGTCCTTGCTTGGGATTATTGTGTTGTTAATGGTGACCTGGGGGCAGGTTTGTTTTCGGAGCGTGAAGGTTACATGAGAGGATTTTTTTCGTTTATTTTGAAGCCTCATTTTTCGAACCACTTTTCCATGGAGTCGAGACTTCGCTGGAGAGTGGATGAGGCAATTGCCGGGTCTGCGTGGGTAGCTAATAGTGCTGTGTCGTCGGCAAATGTTGCTATTGTTACCTCGTTTGATATAGGTAAGTCGGCAGTGTAGATGGAGAACAGTAGGGGTCCGAGGACACTACCTTGGGGTATGTCGGATTCTATTGGGAATGTTGCGGAAGTGGCGCCTAGGCATTTAACTATGAATTGTCTGTTGGTTAGGTAGGATTTTAAGATGGTGTAGTATGGGTGGGGTAGGATCTTTTTAAGCTTGTAGAGTAGCCCTTCATGCCATACTTTGTCGAATGCCTGTTGGATGTCTAGGAATACCGCTGAGCAGTATTTTTTCTTTTCAAGGGTTTGGCTGATCATGTGGGTTATGCGGTGGATTTGCTCTACTGTTGAGTGTTGTTTTCGGAAGCCGAATTGGTGATCTGGGAGTGTTTTCAATTCTTCTAGGAGTGGAAGGAGACGATTCGTGAGCATCCTCTCGAATAGTTTAGACAGTGTAGGTAAAAGACTGATTGGGCGATAGGAGCTGGTTTCATATATTGGTTTACCGGGTTTAGGGATGAGGGTGATCAGTGAGATTTTCCACGCCTGAGGAAAGTATTCAAGGCGGAAGATAGCGTTAAAGATTGATGCGATGAGTGCAATCCCTTTTATGGGAAGTTCCTTGATTGCTTTATTGTCTATTAGGTCGTGACCTGCTGCTTTCTTGGGGTTTAGGCGACTGATTGCTTCTATGATCTCTGAAGAAGTGAAGGGTTCAATAGGAGGGGACATTTGGAAGGGAGTGTGCAGATATTCGGTAACGTCCGCTGCAGCTATGGAGGAATGGGGTTGGAATACTTCAGTCAAGTGTTTGGCAAATAGGTTGGCTTTTTCTATAGGGCTACGCGCCCATCCACCCTGCGGACGGCGGATTGGAGGTATTATTTGTGGGAGGCGCGTGAGTTTCCTGGAGGCCTTCCATAGTGAGTAGTTGGAGTCGGCTGTGGGGGACGAGCTGACGAGATATTTGTGAAAACGGTCATTATTGTAGATTTTTATAGTTTTGGATAATTTTCTAGTTGCGTTGTTTAGTTTGCGTTTGTCCTCCGGTGTTCTATGGGTCTGCCATATCCTTCTTAGTCTACGTTTTTCTGCTATTTTTTTAATATGTACTGGGGGTATTCGTGATTGCCGATGGACGTTTTTGCCGGTGTGGAGAAGCGGATAGCGTTTATTATGCTCGTGTTTAAGTATTCCGTGGCTGCTTCGATGTCTTCATTGGTTTTTAGTGAAGTTGAGGCTGAAGTTGTGTGTGTAAAGACTTCTCTAAAGAGCTGCCAGTTGGTGTGTTGGTTATGTATGGAGCCATTAGGTGTATTCTCAATGATAGTTGAACTGACTGTTACTATCACGGGGGAATGATCAGAGGAGAGATCAGCCGAGGAATTGATTTGGACGTGTCTTGAGATATTTTTAGTTATGAGGAAATCAAGGAGATCGGGTATTTTGTTTGTGTCGGTGGGCCAGTGTGTAGGTTCGTATGTGGTAAGGTAGTTGAGGTTGTTGGTTATTACGCTGTTGAGGAGGTTTTTGCCTCTTACTGTAACCAATCTGCTGCCCCATTGGGTGTGTTTGGCGTTGTAGTCTCCTCCAGCTATGAATCTATTGCCCAGGGTGTCCAGGAAGTCGTCAAAGTCTTCTTTGGCGATGGAGTGTCTGGGAGGGCAGTATACAGCTGAAGTGGTGATTGTACCATGACAGTCTTCTATTGCTACGTTTGTTGCTTGGAGGTAGTCTTTCTGGAATGGTGGAAGTTCGTAGTGCTTAATGTTTGATTCGATTATGATTCCGGTGCCGCCGTGGGCCTTTCCGCTGGGGTGTTGGGTGTGGTAGAAGTTGTAGCCGTGTATTTTGAGGTAGTTTTTATCGGTGAAGTGGGTTTCGGATATGAGCATCACATCGATTTGCTGTTGTTTTAAGAATAGTTCTAGTTCAAATTTGTGCTGAGCTAGACCGTTGGCGTTCCGCTAAGCTATGCGTCTTGGTTTTATTTTGCTTCTGTGCGTATGAATTTGTCCATGAAGAGTGTGAGTAGTGACAGCAAGTTGTTAATTTGCTCAGTTTGCTTCTCGATAAGTTTTTCGAGTCTGGTGAAGTTGTTTGTGTTTTGTGGGGTGGGAATTCTATTTTCTGTGTGTACACTGTGGGTTTTCGAGTTGTTTACGTTTCCTTGTGTTGCCTGCGCGTGGGATACTGATGGTGAGGTGAGCTTTGGGGTCTAGGTTCTTGTATGGTTATGTCCTTGGGTCTCAGTTTTGGATACTTAATATTATGTAGTGTTTTATATGCTGAGCATCCTTTGTAGTTCGCAGGATGCTCTCCTTGACAGTGGATGCACTTAGCGGGGGTTTCGGGGGATTTAGTGTATTGGTCAGTGGGGTGATTACTTGCACATTTTACGCACCGGAAGTTATGGTTGCAGTATTTCTGCGTGTGGCCGTACCTTTGGCACCTTTTACATTGTACTATTTCTTTCTTTACAAGAGGTGGTTCGAACTTAACTATGGAGTTCATCAGCCGGTTGACGTTGTAAATTTCTTTGTTGTTCCCTTTTTGTTTTAAATCTATGAAGAATAGTGATAGTGGGTATCTTGAGATTCTATGTTTAATGTTGCTTATGTTTGTTACCTCATGGCCAAGATTTTGAAGTTTGTACTTTAGTTCATCTAGGTCGACTGAGTGGTGGATGTTGCGTAGCACCACACGAAAAGGTCTTTCTTCTTTGAGCTGATATGTGTGGAATTTAGCGTTTAACGTTTTTAGCAACTTAGTTAACTTTCTACAGGCGTCTGGGTGGGTCAGCAGAATTTTCACGTGGTTGTTGTTAATTTTTAACTTGTAGTCCTCTTTGCTGATGTCTTTTTCAATGGTCCTTATCATTGACTGTATGTCGATTACGTCGTCAATGAATATTGGTGGAGGAGGGGGAATTCTTTGAGTATGGAGATTATTTACCTTCTCGGTTGTATTCATGGAGTTTTCCGTAGACTCCAGTATTGAGAATCTATTGAAGGTGGTCACCTGGCTGGCTGGTGGTTTAGTTTGACTCTTATTCACATTTGTCTTGCTTGGTTCCAGCTTGCGTTTTTTCGAGTGATGGTCGTTTACCAGGATAGATGTGTTGCCCCCTTGCCACGGGGGAGGAAAAACGGCGGTGTTATAATTTAGCTCCGGAGAGCCTGTTTGGAATGATAGAGCCATCATCGAGCTAGTTAATTCAGTGTGAAAGAACTAGTCGAGAGGCTGTTAACCCTTAGCTAGGTTTGTTGGATTTGCTTTCGACAGATGAGCGTCACGTGGAGTTTTGTGAATTTCACAGGGCACTGGACACACGTCTCGGCACTCAGCAGCAACTGGATGGTCACGTGCTGTTTTGTGGACTTCGCAGGGCACTGGACACACGTTTGCACGCCTCGGCACTCACCAGCAAACTGTTCATGGTAACGCTGTCGAGGAAAACTATGATGGGTGTGCCTAAGGGCCCGAAATCATCGGATTCGTGGAAAAAAGCCTTCGTTCGGAAAGTGAGGGAAATTGGCGTTACTGTTAATTGGTCAATTTCCATGTTGGTGGTTAGGGAAGGGTGCTAGCCGCCCTAGAACTATCGAAACTCGGCCACGAAGTCATCAATGTCAGCAACATAAGGCATAGAGTCTCGAAAAAACCGTTATCCCTATTTTTTATCGATTTAAAACAGAAACCCAACAATAAGGAAATCTACAACATCAGTCGCCTAATGAACGCTATAGTAAAATTCGAACCACCGCAAATCAAAAAGGAGATAGTGCAATGCAAGAGGTGCCAAAGATACGGGCACACGCAGAAATACTGCAACCATATCTTCCGCTGCGTCAAATGTGCAGGTACACACCCCACCGACCAGTGCAGTAAATCACCGGAAATCCCAGCGAAGTGCATCCACTGTCAAGGTGACCATCCTGCCAACTACAAAGGCTGCTCAGCCTACAAAACACTGTACTCAAACAAGTACCCCAAACTTAGAACAAAAGAGGTAACCTACCAAATACCCAGCTCACCGAAATTCATCTTTACCCCAATCTCCCCAACCAATCAAACACCCAGCCCTACCAAATTCACCACTCCCTCAACCTCCTATGCCCAAGCGGTACAAGGCACTCAAAATATACCAAATAGCCACAGGGATCCTCCTCAAAATAGTGCCCCCAAATCACCTGATACAGACAACGTCTCTAGGCTTGAAAAGCTAATAGAGAAACAATCAGAGCAAATTAACAACTTGCTGTCACTACTCACACTCTTCATGGACAAATTCATACGCACAGAAGCAAAATAAAACCAATGCGAATAGCTCTGCGGAACGCCAACGGTCTAGCTCAGCACAAATTTGAACTAGAACTATTCTTAAAACAACAGCAAATCGATGTGATGCTCATATCCGAAACCCACTTCACCGATAAAAACTACCTCAAAATACACGGCTACAACTTCTACCACACCCAACACCCCAGCGGAAAGGCCCACGGCGACACCGGAATCATAATCGAATCAAACATTAAGCACTACGAACTTCCACCATTCCAGAAAGACTACCTCCAAGCAACAAACGTAGCAATAGAAGACTGTCATGGTACAATCACCACTTCAGCTGTATACTGCCCTCCCAGACGCTCCATCGCCAAAGAAGACTTTGACGACTTCCTGGACACCCTGGGCAATAGATTCATAGCTGGAGGAGACTACAACGCCAAACACACCCAATGGGGCAGCAGACTGGTTACAGTAAGAAGCAAAAACCTCCTCAACAGCGTAATAACCAACAACCTCAACTACCTTACCACATACGAACCTACACACTGGCCCACCGACACAAACAAAATACCCGATCTCCTTGATTTCCTCATAACTAAAAATATCTCGTCAAGACACGTCCAAATCAATTCCTCGGCTGATCTCTCCTCTGATCATTCCCCCGTGATAGTAACAGTCAGTTCAACTATCATCGAGAATACACCTAATGGCTCCATACATAACCAACACACCAACTGGCAGCTCTTTAGAGAAGTCTTTACACAGACAACTTCAGTCTCAACTTCACTAAAAACCAATGAAGAAATCGAAGCAGCCACGGAATACTTAAACACGAGCATAATAAACGCTATCCGCTTCTCCACACCGGCAAAAACGTCCATCGGCAATCACGAATACCCCCAGTACATATTAAAAAAAATAGCAGAAAAACGTAGACTAAGAAGGATATGGCAGACCCATAGAACAGCGGAGGACAAACGCAAACTAAACAACGCAACTAGAAAATTATCCAAAACTATAAAAATCTACAATTATGACCGTTTTCACAAATATCTCGTCAGCTTGTCCCCCACAGCCGACTCCAACTTCTCACTATGGAAGGCCTCCAGGAAACTCACGCGCCTCCCACAAATAATACCTCCAATCCGCCGTCCGCAGGGTGGATGGGCGCGTAGCCCTATAGAAAAAGCCAACCTATTTGCCAAACACTTGACTGAAGTATTCCAACCCCATTCCTCCATAGCTGCAGCGGACGTTACCGAATATCTGCACACTCCCTTCCAAATGTCCCCTCCTATTGAACCCTTCACTTCTTCAGAGATCATAGAAGCAATCAGTCGCCTAAACCCCAAGAAAGCAGCAGGTCACGACCTAATAGACAATAAAGCAATCAAGGAACTTCCCATAAAAGGGATTGCACCCATCGCATCAATCTTTAACGCTATCTTCCGCCTTGAATACTTTCCTCAGGCGTGGAAAATCTCACTGATCACCCTCATCCCTAAACCCGGTAAACCAATATATGAAACCAGCTCCTATCGCCCAATCAGTCTTTTACCTACACTGTCTAAACTATTCGAGAGGATGCTCACGAATCGTCTCCTTCCACTCCTAGAAGAATTGAAAACACTCCCAGATCACCAATTCGGCTTCCGAAAACAACACTCAACAGTAGAGCAAATCCACCGCATAACCCACATGATCAGCCAAACCCTTGAAAAGAAAAAACACTGCCCAGCGGTATTCCTAGACATCCAACAGGCATTCGACAAAGTATGGCATGAAGGGCTACTCTACAAGCTTAAAAAGATCCTACCCCACCCATACTACACCATCTTAAAATCCTACCTAACCAACAGACAATTCATAGTTAAATGCCTAGGCGCCACTTCCGCAACATTCCCAATAGAATCCGACATACCCCAAGGTAGTGTCCTCGGACCCCTACTGTTCTCCATCCACACTGCCGACTTACCTATATCAAACGAGGTAACAATAGCAACATTTGCCGACGACACAGCACTATTAGCTACCCACGCAGACCCGGCAATTGCCTCATCCACTCTCCAGCGAAGTCTCGACTCCATGGTAAAGTGGTTCGAAAAATGAGGCTTCAAAATAAACGAAAAAAATCCTCTCATGTAACCTTCACGCTCCGAAAACAAACCTGCCCCCAGGTCACCATTAACAACACAATAATCCCAAGCAAGGACTCCGTAAGATACCTGGGCATGACCCTGGACAGGAGACTAACTTGGAAAAAACATATCTCAGAAAAAACAAAGCAACTAAAGGAAAAACTAAGAAAATTCTATTGGCTCACGGGCCGACGCTCCAAGCTAAACATACAGAACAAAATAGCCCTCTAGAAGGCCGTAATAAAACCTGTCTGGACCTACGGAATCCAACTATGGGGAACAGCAAGTAATTCCAACATTGAAATACTCCAACGCTTCCAATCGAAAACGCTAAGATCCCTATCAAATGCACCCTGGTATCTTACCAACGAAACAATCCACCGTGACCTCAAGATACCTACAGTCAAAGATGAAATACACAAGTCCAGAAGCAGATATAACACAAGAGTCAACAACCACCACAACCCACTAGTCACCCAACTACTGGACACGACGGACCAGATCCGCAGACTAAAAAGAAAATAGCCTCTAGATTAAATCCTTAGTTTCTACTAGAACCAACAATATAAAACTATTATGATCCATGTCATTGTATCACGCCAAATTAAATTAATTACTGAAAATTCTCAACGAGAATTGATCGTAAATATTCTAATAAAAAAAAAATCTCTAAAAAATTCGATGAAAATTCTCATGAAACATCAATTGAAACAATTAAACGCAACAGAGAATGGGTATAATCATATAATTCCTCCCCATTTCAAAATTCATTAATATACATCGATTTTTGTTTTCATATTTGTTTTATATGTGAAGAATACGTATTTATTGGCATAAAAATATTTTCTGTTTCAATTCCTGGTCATTTTAGATCGAAACTTCCAAATATCGTTGATTAAAAATTTTTTAATTTTTGAAATGAAAGGCACTAATTATAGGACAAAAAGTTGTTTCAATTATTTGAACATTCTGCTTCATTCCTACAATAACATATTTTATTTTAAATTAAAACAAGAATCAATACTATTGTGTATAAGTTTAATGGAGTGACACAGGTGATTTGTAGCTAACACTGTAGCTAACATAGTTTCTGCAATATACCCTTTAATCGAGTAGAAATAAGGGGATTTTAGAAATTTCTATTAACCGACAGTATTGTCAACAAGTTTTAACAATGACTGAAGGTTGCAAAATTAAATATAAAATGATTTATTAATAGCATATGCAGTGTTAAATTTGTAAATAAGCAGTTTATCTTTTAAGAATAACAAAGACACCAGAAAATAAAGATAATATTCTAATTATATTGCAAACTAACGAATAATGTAAAGAATTTATTTTTGTTATCTATATCACAGATTTTAGGTAAAATATTAATTTACTTATTACTAGGAGATTGAATTTGAAATATAATTATAATTTATAAGGGACACCTTTAAACTAGCAGATATTTGGTAGCAGTTCTCTAGCCTTTGTACAATATAACACAGTTCGGTTTAATTGAATTTAATCCCTTTGACCAGCCAGTTTCCAATTTCATTTATGGCATAATCTCCTGACAATTTCATACCCTTCAAAAGAAACACGATTTTCTATTATTGTTTTACAATCGCGGAATATGATCAGTGTTTCAATTAAGCTCCACTGTTTTAATTTCCCGTCTACGCACGATGTGGGTACACCGTTTTTTTTGTTGTTTTTAGATACAAGTGACGAGAAATTATGAAATGATATTTTAAATTTAAACTGATTTCATTCATTGATTTATTGTAGCGACAATGGTAACTTGTTTAAATAAAGATTTTATAAATAAAATATTTAAGGTCTAAAATAATAAATAAACACATGTGAAAACATTAAAGCTGTTATCCTTATTCATGGTCTTGTTGGAACGTGTTTAACGAGCGTAACGTAGGCGTGAAAACGAAAACGTTGAGACTCTTGTGGCGTAAAAAGACTGAATTCCTCATAAAAATACAAGAAACGAGAGAAAACGTGCACATAGTTTATTCTCGACCTGGGATACATAAAACCAAAAAAAAAAAAAAAAAAAGAAAAAGAAAAAGGAACAAAAATTTTTATTGGTTATTTACCGAAACTCATTGTATCATTTTTATTACTCTATATAAAACGTAGAATCATATACTGACGAATGCTATTTCGAATTTCTAACTTCAGAACGATAATTACATATTTGAAATTACCAATAAGTGGTAGTAGCATTAAAAATATGGAATATTCAACGAGATGAAATATAGGTAAGGTATTTAAAAGAAAAAAGATTGAAACGTTCGATGTAAAACGATGAAATTAAATGATTGGATTTGAAAACTTGATTCGGTTTAATAATTCGATGAAAAAAGTATTCATCCTATGAAAAAAGAATTCATGTTCCTGTCGATATATCAACGACGTGCGCCGTTACTTCCGACTGCTCTGCAATTCAAATGCAATACTCGAATATACATGGCGAAAGAAATGGAAATTGAGCAATTTAAGGGAACGAATTACTCTCGCGTCCACGTAACTTCAAAATGTTTCACGTGTCCGTGTTTGCGAAACGAAATTCGTCGTTGTCCAACTAACACGCTTGCAGATGCTACGTTCGCTTTGTTGCATATAGGGCTTAAATATATGAACAAATAGAACGGCGCAACTGTCACTAGCGTAATTTTTAAAGTGAATTAATGCATAATCTCGTCATCTACGTTTGACCATGATTATGGCAGTGATCATTGTTATATACGAATCTTCGTGCAATATATGTGAAAATTCGTGGTTGTCCAATTAACACGCTTGCTGATGCTACGTTCACTTTGTTGCATATAGGGCTTAAATATATGAACAAATAGTACTGCGCAAGTGTCACTAGCGTAATTTTTAAAGTGAATTAATGCATAATCTCGTCATCTACGTTTGACCATGATTATGGCAGTGATCATTGTTATATACGAATCTTCGTGCAATATATGTGAAAATTCGTGGTTGTCCAACTAACACGCTTGCTGATGCTACGTTCACTTTGTTGCATATAGGGCTTAAATATATGAACAAATAGAACGGCGCAACTGTCACTAGCGTAATTTTTAAAGTGAATTAATGCATAATCTCGTCATCTACGTTTGACCATGATTATGGCAGTGATCATTGTTATATACGAATCTTCGTGCAATATATGTGAAAATTCGTGGTTGTCCAACTAACACGCTTGCTGATGCTACGTTCACTTTGTTGCATATAGGGCTTAAATATATGAACAAATAGTACTGCGCAAGTGTCACTAGCGTAATCTTAACGTGTTAAAGTGAATCAATACATAACTTCGCCATCTACGCTTGACCATGACTACGGCAGTGGTCATTGATATATGTGAAGCTTCGTGGAGTAGATGTGAAAATTCGTCGTTGTCCGGTTAACACGCTTGCAGATGCTCCGTTCACTTTGTTCCATATAGGGCTCAAATATGTGAACAAATAGAATGGAGCAACTGTCATTAGCGTAATTTTAACGCGTTAAAATAAATTAATGTATAATTTCGTCATTTACGTTTGATCTACGTTTTTTCATCTACGTCATCTACGGCACCTACGCGAATCTTATTGATTACGTCTTTGGCAGTGTTCGTTGCTATAAATGAAACTTAATAGTTGTTGAAACCGCTCGAAAGTCGTGTTCCTAAATCATTCCCTCGTCTCGTATCGTGTTCATCAAATGGAAAAGGAGATTGTGTTTTAATGAAATCGCTTGTTACTATCAATCTTGCTGTGTCACTCGCATAGGAGAAGAAAGTGAGGAAGGAGAAAAAAATTAAGGTAAGGTCATCAATGAGCAAAATGTTTAATGTACATTAAAATTGAGTCCGCTGCAACCCTCGTGACTTTTAAAATTCCATACGTATATTGTTATACGTAACATTGCCATATTAAATATATTCGATCAAATATTCAATCTCGTTCCCTGAAAGCTGTTCCTGGATATCTGGTTGGATACTTTACGCACGGAAATACAGAGTGTGAACAGTAACAAACCCTCTATGTAGTGTTTTTGCTTTGCTCTTTTGAACAGGTAGATGACATTTTGCTTCGAAAAACGGATATATGTTCCACGGATATGCACATACAGAGTATGTGTATCGATATACACATTGATATACACCTTTGTACAAAGTGTCAAAAAAGTATTTATCGCGGTTTTTTTTTCAAGCCATTCTACACCTTCGATTTGATGAAAATTGGTTAAATAAGTGTAGCGCAAAATTGATCTTGACCACAATTTTCAGTGTCAAATTGTTTTTCTATTGCATCATATAGTGCTCATTAGAAAGGAAAGTTCCGTTCTTTTAGAAAAAATGTTTGCAATTTCATTAATACTTAGACTGATTTTATTCATATTTTAAGGTCAAATATGGAATACAATAACATCAATACTAATATCTACTTTTTTGTGCGAATTACTTTATATTTCAATCTTCCTTGATATGCAGTGACAAGCAAAAGTGTAAACACAGCCCGTTGATTTTATGTAGAAAGCGAATGTCGAAGGTATAATGAGAAAAGAGCATTATTTGACCATTCCACAAAATAATTTACCTAAATAGTAGTTAATTCTATTGGATATAATAAACGTGAAGTAGTACTAGTGGACGAAATACTATGTTGAAACCTTGATTCGACGAGTATAATTAATGTGTAAAACTGTAAACGTGGTTTGAGATGTCCATTTTTGTAAAATGTTTTGTACATTATTAATGTTAATGAAAATTAACTATTACATTTCGTTAATAATAACTTGTAGTTACTGTTACCTAATCTTTACCGATCACTTGAAAAATTAGTTTTTTATATTTATGTGTTTACTTTTTTCGCTCGTCGCAGTACATGTTTAAGTCAGATATGAAATATCTGGCGTATTCCAGCGGCTTTAATTAAATCTAAGATGTTGATATCCTTAATATTGAGAATGTTGTTAGTAAAGTAACTATTTCTATCCAAAAACAAGATATCTTTGAGACAACGTGAATTTTCGTTCCAATTTTCTTAACTTACAAGTATAAAATTTTCATCGCATGATACAATCTATCCTACAAAGTTCTTGCACACGACGAAGCTGAGAACATAGATCTTCTTCAAATATTATTTTTCTCACTGCTTCGTGTGGAATTTCTACTCGACGAGATGTTATTAAACGCTTAAAAGCTTATTATTAAACGATAACATACTTTTTCCTACATGAATGAACATGAAAGACGTCGAGTGAGGAATTAGAACAATTGTGGATGGTTGGAAACTATTATGCTGCGATCTACCATTCGTTTTTGCCTATACATACCACGGAACAAAGGATAATTATCACCGAATTCATCCAGAGCACATTTTCTAAGTTTTACTGTATATGATTACGCCCATTATATTATATTATGTTATTACGATGTTATCTAATTAATTGTTGTCTATTTGTTTTGATACTTATATTAACCATTATTTATAATATAATATACTAAATACAATTAGTATACACAATTAGTATAGGGATTAGTATAAGAAATTTTAAACAGCTTTTTCAAAAGAACGAATCATTTACGATCCAGGGGTTTTCTGAAACTTTCGTTTCTCGTGATGAGTACTTTATGATGCAATAAAAAATTTTATCTGAAAATTATACTCAAGATCAATTTCATGATCCATTTTCTCTAACAGATCTCCATCTTCCACAGCTATAACAAATAATTTTTTGACACTCTATACATTTAACATCGATTATAATTCTGATAATTGAAACACCGAACATCAATGTGTTTATTCACTACGCCAACACAGATAACAATTAACATTGATATATAATATATATTTGACGATATATATCTGAAAGAATAGAAATTTCATTTAATCGACTATATGACCATACTCGGTTAAGTACCAACAACGACTATCTATCAACCTTATCTTACTTCCTCGAAGATATAGAAAGACTTTAAAAATTTCAGCCATGTGATTTGGTGCTTTAAAATTTAGAAGTAATATAACGATAAAAAACATAGGGTAATCTGAAAGAATTTTTCGCAGAATTTCCTTCCCCTTTGAATTGGCTTTTATACAGAACGACTTTAACCTTTTCAAGGAAATACCTATAGATTGTGACGATCTATGATTTTAAATAGAAAGGTATATCTGAAAAGAGGTGGATGTAAAACGTAGCGTATAAAACGTAGATCAAATCTTTATTCAAGGTGTGGCGGCACTCGACAAGCCGAAAAATCAGCAGTACCCCGGCAGCGACATCTACAGCCCCCAGTGACACTTACAGCGGAACAGGCCTACTATCTACCACAACTATAACTCACAACACGGCCACCTCAAAGGATTTTTCTCTTCGCAGAGAATCAGGTTTTCAAGAACGATCGAATATGTATGCACTTGATTTACACGTGAAGTTGTCATTAAAAATATTGTTGCGTTTAAAAAGATAAATATTGATTTAAATTTAATGAAATTGTTAGTCCAATTGTTTTAAGCTTAAAGATACGTAGGTGTCACATTTATATATTGAAAACCTGGGAGCGGCATTAATTAACAAACCTAGTCACGCGCACACGTACTTCAAAACCATGCTTGAAAATCGATATTCCCTGAAACAATGCATCGTTCTTCGCTACCAATTTATTTTCGCACGAAGAATCAGTCCATTCATCGTTGCCGCCACCATCGCTACTGTAATCTATATTACTCGAATAAATTCTATATCTTGATTGGAAAATCGCATATTTTAACGAACTTTCTGTGTTTTTTTTTTTATGATTTTAATTGGCAATTTCCGAAATTGAACTATAGCTTGAGAATAAACCGATAATATTTGAGGGTATATATACATACATCATGTTTTTGATGGGTTTTGTAGTAAAATAATTGTAGAAAAAGCAAACTTTTTAAGAAAAAATTACCATATTCGAGTAATAAATTATAGAAAATTACCAATGTAATTTAAAACTTAAAAAGAAGAATCTATTACACGTAATAAAGAGAAGGACTTGTTCACGAACGGTAATTCAACAAATACAGTCGTTGCAGAAACATAGTTTTACAAGGGAGAAGAATCTCTCTAGGAACTCGACGTTGTCACGTCAAGCGAAAATTCAATAAAGTGATTACTAACCGTATTACCAGCGACAATCGTGTAACGGCGATTCGTAAATAAGTTAGTCGTCTATTTGGAGAAACGTCGCTGGCAATATCGTCACATTTTAATTACGTCAGCGCTATCAATTGGTCTTGGAAGAAAGTTTTCCATTATGTACTTTTGCCCACGGCGTCGTTCCAACAAATGAGTCCGAGTTTTGAATCGCTTTCTCTTATATCACGAATTTGTAACGGTGCTTCTTCAAACTTTAAACGATTGTAATGAATGCCTTTGCGTACAAAGACTGATACCTGGTTTGACTAGAAGCTTCAGCTAATTAGTGCCCCAGTTAATTTGGATGTTCACTACCACGCCACTTATGAAGTGGCTTCGTGTCCGAGCGGATTTCCTCCACGTAAAAAAAAAAGAAAAAGAAAAAGGAAAAAAAAGAAAAAGAGATAGGAAAAAAGAAAAAGAAAAAGAAAAAAAAGAAAAAGAGAAAGGATAAAAAAAGAAAAAGAAAAAAAATAATTAATTTGGATGTTCACTACCACGCCACTAATGAAGTGTCTTCGTGTCCGAGCGAATTTTCCCCACGCAAAAAAAAAAGAAAAAGAAAAAGGAAAAAAAAAGAAAAAGAGAAAGGAAAAAAAAGAAAAAGAAAAAGGGAAAAAAAAGAAATGAGGGTAATGATGCAAATATTTTTTGTAGCCATTATATAGAATTTCGATGGTATAATTAATCAGTATCAACTTACCAGCCCCTGACGGGACGATAGTGACGAAAATAGTTTGCAAACAGATGAGGATTGCAAGTATTTTCGAGTCCTTCATGGTTGTAAAAAATCAGGTAATGTTGTCGCTGTAGAATATGGGAAAATCAGGCGTTTCAATATCAGTTGTGCGGGCACTGGAGTGCGTAGACCAGAAATATGTGCGACAAAAATCAGAATACATTTGTTTTCACATGATTGGATCAATTTTGTGTAGGACTAAGCTGACTGAACCTAACACGGGATAATTGTCCAACTTACGACCTTAACAAGCCCGCTTGATTCCCTATAAGCGCTTGAAATTGATGCTTGTATTCTTTCGAGATTATCAAGCTTTGCCCCCCCCCCCTTAGATCGTGTTTTCTCAAACAGAAAATATTGGAAGCGTACTCGTTGGCAAAACAGTTCACGGATAGTTCGTCCTCTGCTTGGTATTTGTTTCAATACCGTTAACAAATAAATTCATGAAACATAGTGGTATCGCATAAATTGAAAATAAAAGCTTTGCGTATACTTGGGAGTTGAACTTTGGCTATTATACGTATGTTATATATATATATAATACACAATTATATGTACATATATAGAAGATTGCTTAGAATTTGGAGCTTAATAACATATCTCAAAATCATTGACATTAAAGAAGGTGAACCTTACTTACCAAATTTCCTACCGCCAAATGATACATAAAAATTGAAAAAAATAATATACATAGTTTTGACTTTCTTCCGCATTATAATTTGAATCACTCGATTTATTCGACTAAAGATAATCAAGCAATAACCTTACTTTACAAGTATTCTCATCACGTGAAATAGGTCACATCAGGGATTTTCAAAAGTCGATGGAATATTAATAGCGATTAATTATTTATGCATGTATTCTGCACGGTTAAAGCAATCACCTAGTGAATTATCGAGTTCCAGGAATATCAATTAGTCTTGGAAAAAAGTTTTCCATTATGTACTTTTGCCCACGGCGTCGTTCCAACAAATGAATCCGAGTTCTGAATCGCTTTCTCTCATATCACGAATTTGTAACGGTGTATCTTCAAACTTTAAACGATTGTAATGAATGCCTTTGCGTACAAAGACTGATACCTGGTTTGACTAGAAGCTTCAGTTAATTAGTGCCCCAGTTGATTTGGATGTTCACTACAACGCCACTCCCCCCCCCCCCCCTCCCAAAAGTGGCTTGGTGTCCATGCGGATTTCCTCCACGTAAAAAAAAAGAAAAAGAGAAAGGAAAAAAAAGAAAAAGAAAAAAAAACAGTTAATTTGGATGTTCACTACAACGCCACTTAAGAAGTGGCTTCGTGTCCGAGCGAATTTTCCCCACGTAAAAAAAAAAAGAAAAAGAAAAAGGAAAGAAAAAGAAAAAGAGAAAGGATAAAAAAAGAAAAAGAAAATGGGAAAAAAAAGAAAAAGGAAAAAAAAGAAAAAGAGAAAGGAAAAAAAAGAAAAAGAAAAAGAAAATGAAAAAAAAGTTAATTTGGATGTTATAAAATGTTATATAACCAAGAACTTATCTTCTACTTGGTAGTCGAATAAGAGAAGACCGAGCCATTGAATCGCTCAAATAGATTAGCTGATTCGCTTAACGTATTTTTACTTCCCATGACGTAAACAAGAGCAGAAAGTACACAAGTAATAATACAGAAATGTCGAATGTACAGAGGAATAGATTTCGTTAAATCATTAGCACGTAACATTTCCTTATAATTCTATTTGTGTATAGCAAAATAGCTTGTGTGCTTTCATGAATTATATTTGATATTTAGAAGCTTTCATGTAGGTAGATATATAACTCGTGTTAATTAGTAATTTAACAATACATCATGACAACATATCATTTTCGTTTCTTCGTTTATCTCGTTATGCGCGTAAACGAATGTGTAAATAAAGACATATAATCAACGATAACATGTAGTGGCAAGCATATTGGTGAAATGATTGTGGATGATTTCACTCGGTGTATCGGTAAATAAACTTTGATAGACATTGCCGATGAATTCGCTGTCGGTGAAATCGTGTCGATGAAATAATTGTCAGTGATTTAAAGATAACCCAATTTATTGATCTCTCCTTCATAGAGTTGTACGTCTCTCTATAAAACATATTCTACCTGGAAGGGCTGAAACATTTAGCTTAGTCGCACTAAACTGGACTGGACTGCAAGTAAGAAGATTGAAATGCAAAATTCACGTGTGAGCGCAACGGTTTAGATGGAAAGTTCGATAAGGCGATTATGTATATTAACCCGAAAAAAAGCTCATGGCTTTGCAACGCGTTACACGCAACACGGAATTTCCCTCGCTGAAATAATCCTATTACAACGATACGATTTTCCTTAACTGATCTCGCAATGTAATTCTCCCTCTACAACTTTTTATTAGGTTTGAAACACGAGAGTTTCGAAGCTCTGCAAAGTCTCGCGAATCTAGAAGTCGAGTTTCAACGTATCTTCGCTTCTTATTTTATAGCTGTTAATAGTTATTATCTCTCTCTGCACGTACATCAAACGAGTACTTATGTAAATCCAAAGGAAACGGAAACAACCGAGAATAATTGAGGATAATTCGAATACGTACCGATTAGTAAAGTGTTTGGCAAAGAAAAAAAAAGGAAAATTGTATCGGAGAAATAGGGGAAAAACGGTGGCGTACATCAAGCAATCTTTATGGCTGTAATACATTTATTATTCATTTATGTTCATTTTCTATCGCGTAACAGACGTTGAAATAACTGGCAGAACGAGCATATAAATCTTGTATCGCTCGACATGACTTCTCCCGATGGAAAAATATTCACCAGCCTGGGATCGTGCATCGCTAATTACTCCGTTACTTTTACATTTAGAACGCGTTTCCATCCATACAAAAAAGCAAGAAGGCAAACCCTATCGCACAGTCATGAAGAGATGCAAAAGCAAGAAACCAACCAACGACATGCCGATCGACATGGTGGAAGCAGTCCTACAGAGGCTATTCACCATGGGACACGGACTCTCCCATTACGAGGGCCGCGAAGAGGCAGAGACCGAAGAAGAGGAAGACATCAGCTTCAGCGTCGTCATCGGCGAAGGCGATGTCGTCGATGCCGCCGGAAGAATGAACACCAAGAAGGCTGCAGGAGTCGATGGAAGACTCCTGGACTGCTGGAAGCAGGAGCTGGAAGCAAGCTGGAACCAGACTGCTGGAAGACGGTCAGAGTAATACTGCTAAGGAAGCCGGGAGAGGATCCCGGTCTCCCTAACGCGTACCGGCCGATAAGCATACTCCCAGCCATGAGCAAGATCTGGGAAAAATGCTTTAACAAGATCATCGAGAGATGCATCGGAACGGACCCGTTCCATCGGAGGCAGTATGGGTTCAGAAAGAAGAATTAGCTTAGCGAATACCGATAAGAACAGGAAGAAGCTGAAACGGACACAGCGAACGGCCCTGTGCATACCGTACCGTCTCCCACGCTGCACTTTGCGTGTTGACCGGGAATCTCCCGATCTACATAAAGATAAAGATGCTCGGAGAGACTTACGAGAGGAACAAGATCCATAAGACCAGGATCGGCGCGGATGACGGCAACGAGCTGAAGGAGGAACTGGAGGCGCAAGGAAATTAATACCGAGTGCGCTGCTATTTACCAAAAAGAAGATGGACATCGATCATCACACCGTGCAGCTGTTAACCGGGCATGGGAGTGTGACGGCACTCGACAAGCCAAATACCACCACTCGACACTAAATACTGTCGGACGACGGCAGCGACATCTACAGCTCCCAGTGACAATTACAGCGGACCAGGCCCAACTACTACAACTATCACGCACGTCCAATAAATATATAACGCACACACGCTCACCTCTACAGGAGTTTTGGTTTCTATAGGAAGAGGATTGGCAAGAGCAGCGACAGCAACTGTCTCGACTGTGCACACCCTAACGACGATGCAGAGCACGCCCTCTTCACGTGCCCGAAGTGAACGGACAGAAGGATTGAGCTGGAGAACGCTCTTGGCGACGTGGACAATCTGATCGCCACGGTGGCCGCCAAGAACGAGAGCTGGGATAAATTCAGGCAATTTCGCAAGACCGTCATGTCTCACAGGAGGGTGACAGCGAAGGCCTTGAAGGAGGTAAGGAGGAGAACGAGAGCAACAACAACTACGCGGAGCAGTGAAGGCAGAGATACAAGACAACAAAGAACCACAGAAGGAGATCAGCCCAGTATTCTGAACTAGCTGAGAAGATGACGAGAGCAATACTGAATATACAGTATACTGAATATACAGAATAACTGCCCGACGAAGAAGATACAACGGGGCATGAAAGGACAACCCTGATGACTGCCGACAGGTTTTACCGGGGTTGTCTGTCCTCAAAGCAAAGGAAAAAGGAGGAGGGGTTTTTAGTGGGTATGGCAACAACATCCGCCCGAGTCCCACATAACCCAGTGATGCGGATCACTGGGTATGCGTAACAGCATTTTCCCCTCCTCACGCAAAAAAAAAAAAAAAAAAAAAAAAAAAAAAAACTATACACTCTATCAATTTTAAGTTAATAATTTCGTTATTATATAATTTTTCTTAGTCTAAACTGAATCCAGGAGGAAGAACTTTCATCCAATTACATACTTCATTAATTCATGAATTATATTCGTTACCGTACGTACAAAAAGAAAGTTGACTGATATAAAAATTCAAAGGATAGAACTTCTAATCTCGCGATTGGAAACAGATTCAGTTCAATGGTTTAATTTGCCATTTAATTGAATTCTCTGGCAATTTCAGCGAACTGTGGGCTTTAAAAGTGTCCCGCATTCAAACGCAAGACTTCTCCTCCACCTTTCCCTTTCTTTCAATTCCAACCTCAAGTAATTGACCTATTAATTCGACGATATATTTACATGCTTGCAAGGGATTCAAACAACTTCGTTGCGTTAAATTCGCAATTATAACCAACACGAATGTCTCAATCAATGTGCAGCTCGAAACAAATAAAAGATAATTAACTTTTCAATATAACGATTGATATGTTTGATGAAGAAAAATTTATGAATTTTTAAAAACGTCTCCTAGTACATTTAGCATTGTTATAATAAAAACTTAGAACACATACGCACACATATACTATTCCATGAAATGATTTACACAGCTATGAGTCTAATCCTATCATGTTATAAAGGGATGAACGAACTTTTCCTAATAAATATAACTTTATACAAAATCTTGTTTAAAAAAATTAGTTTTTTATTCTCATTAAATTAATTTAATATCAGAATATATAATTTTAGTCGTTATCAAAATTTTATGTCAAATGCGTTCATAGATACATATATAAATAAATGTATAATCCTATGTATTTATTTCAACTGAATTCTTAACTTAAATATTTATTAACAATATTCTGACGAATATGCAATGAAAGATAAAAACAACTTTATTTTTCTTATAGAATGTCTCATGCTTCTTACTCATTTTATGTTTCTCGTTGTCAGTGCGTAACTACTTATCAGCCGCATGAATGCTAAGTTTTACTACTGAGAAACGAAGAGACATATAGATGCAAATATACGCTACCTCGTGTGAAAAAACATCAGATACATTAACCAGAAGGAATATCCGATACATATAAAATTCATAGCGTAGTTATTTATACATACGGAATATTTCTTTCTGTATGAAATATTCTTTCTTCTGAATTCTTATTATAAATGTATGTCCATTTCCTACCTTAAAATGTCTCTCCTTTGAAAAACTCCATTTAAATATAACGATTAACAAAATATTACCAATAAAAATATTAAAACGAGATGCTGAAAGAACCTTTTAACGAAGTACAAATGATTATTTCAACTTTAATTCTGTTAAATTTGAATTGAATCATTTATAAACCGAACAGGTGTATAAAATTTTATTGCGTAAAAATCGTGAAGCTGAAAATTAGGAACGAATAACGAATGAGTAACCTAGTTTCATTAAAAGGTACGTGTACGCCGATCCGCGTAACAACTTCGACACTCCAATTATTATAAAGCATGTACCCTTCAGAGATTTTTTGCGCGAACGCAAGATACCTTTTACACGTGCAACTGAATAAGTGGAACGTGATTTTCAATATTTCTTCTTGTAGAACTTGTAACAACGTAACTGTTTCACGAATATTTTCCCTGACACTTTTACAACGATGCGTAGAAATCTCCTTTTCTAATTAATAATTTCAGCATTTCTCTGAACAGTTTCGTTGCGATTAAAAAATATACAAAGCTTACGACGTGCTTGTTTAAAAATATTTATATGGAACAAGATTTCGAATTTGTCGCATCAATCGCGATCTCAGCAGGTGTAAATTAATTCGTTCTAATGAACGAATAAATTAAACGGCTCGTGACAAAAATTATCCCTGTCCATGTTTGTTTTTCTAAAACTAATTCAAGGCGAGTTAAATGAATCGCTGTGTACCCTATTCGCGCAGCATGTGTTTTAACGACCAGCATGCAAGCGTTAACGGTGTACTTTAGTTTCTCATGGTTGTGTTAAGCTGGTTGCTCTTAGAATGAGCATATACTTACAAAAGGAGGTGAACAGAAGATAGCCTGGCACCATTTTGGCTCCGAATGGTAGCAGACGCAGAGGCTGCAAACCGAAGGTCCCGGCACATACATCAGTCCATGTGAGATAACTTCTCCTTCGAAATCAATACAGTTTTCTCCTAAAGCCACTGAAAACGATTACCAGCGTCAATATCTTTGCCACTCGACAATTTTTCGTACTTCGCCTCATATATTCTCCATGTTAGACATACCATAAAATATTTCGTGCAATCGCGTATTCCTGTCTAATGTCAGGAATTCTCTTTCCATAGATCTGCGTTTCCCATATTAAATATTTTGCTTATCAGTAAACATTCTTACAATTTGTGATTAATACTGTACGTACAAGAACGTTAAGTTTTTGACGTTGTAATATTTCACATGAAATAATAATGGCTGTATAACGACTAACTTATTAATTAATTAAATTCGTGTATATCAAGTTTCCTATCATTTAATACTTTCGTGTAACTACAGAGATTTGATACTATGAAATGAAATATAAAACTTGGTAAAAAGACGCGCTTCGTTAGGAAATGAGGGTAATGATGCAAATATTTTTTGTAGCCATTATATAGAATTTCGATGGTATAATTAATCAGTATCAACTTACCAGCCCCTGACGGGAAGAAAGTGACAAAAATAACCTGCAAGCAGATGAGCATTGCAAGTATTTTCGAGTACGAGTTCTTCATGGTGGTAAAAGATCAGGGGATGTTGTCGCTCTGGAATAGGGGAAAATCAGCTGTTTAAATAACTGTTGTGTGGGCACTGGAGTGCGTAGACCAGAAATATCTGCGACAAAAATCAGAATGCATTTGTTTTCACATGATTGGATCAATTTTGTGTAGGACTAAGCTGACTGAACCTAACACGGGATAATTGTCCAACTTACGACCTTAACAAGCCCGCTTGATTCCCTATAAGCGCTTGAAATTGATGCTTGTATTCTTTCGAGATTATCAAGCTTTGCCCCCCCCCCTTAGATCGTGTTTTCTCAAACAGAAAATATTGGAAGCGTACTCGTTGGCAAAACAGTTCACGGATAGTTCGTCCTCTGCTTGGTATTTGTTTCAATACCGTTAACAAATAAATTCATGAAACATAGTGGTATCGCATAAATTGAAAATAAAAGCTTTGCGTATACTTGGGAGTTGAACTTTGGCTATTATACGTATGTTATATATATATATAATACACAATTATATGTACATATATAGAAGATTGCTTAGAATTTGGAGCTTAATAACATATCTCAAAATCATTGACATTAAAGAAGGTGAACCTTACTTGAACGATGAAACGTTTGATCAAATAATGTTCTTCGTTCGATACTAAAGGAAATTGAGAAGAAACATCGAAAATTCGTTAATAAAACGAATTTCTTTGTTTCTGTGAGATAATAAACTTGATATACGTATTGGTTTTTAAAATCAATATATCTAACCAATGGGCACACTTTTAACAAGGGTGATGGAACATACCAAAAATCTTTCAAGATGGTCTTGGCAACGGAAGAGTCGAAAATATGACAATTATAAATGAAAAATTCTAATATTTTACAGCTGACAACGATAAAGAACTCCAGATATTCTCCTAATTAATTTACAACAAATTCGCGTATATGATCGATAGCTGACGTCATTGTGCCCCACAGCCCTTGTAAAACGATAAGAATTTCCTGGAAAAACTTGTAGCCACGAAATGAAAAATATGATAAAACTTCTAACAAGAGTACTGAGACGAGCAACTTTGTACTTACCCTTTCGGAGTAGGGAACGTGATTAAACGTCCGCGAGTTCGAAACTTTTGTAAGTCACTGGCACGGCCGCTGCTTATGGTGGGAATGTAATAGATATGTCGGAGATGAAAGAACACCGGAGCCTCCCCTTTGGAGCGGTGGGAGGACCCCCTTAGCGCTGTAATCCAGATTTCATCATAGCCGCACTAAGAAACTGTTGTAATTCGATCCGACTGTACTTATTCGAAATTTATGATAGTGAGCTCGGGCTCGAGGTGACAACCGGTCGCCGAACGTAGTCGCGGTCAAGGGATGAACGTTTTATCTAACAGAGGCATGAAGTAACTCTATAGCTTTCCTTAAAAGAAATACTTGGGACGGGGCACGACGGTAAACATTTCAACGATTTCTGTCCCGTGGCTCGCCACACGCAGACTTTGTCCTTCGGGTAAGACGATTGCCAGATGCCAACGCATCTTCACAGTATATGTTTAGCTGGGCGAGGACCCGCTACGAATATTAAATTTCAATTACACAAAGTCTCTCAAATAGACAAATGGCCTGTGCCCCGACTACGGGAAGATAAGAGAAATCTATCCTTCCACGAACGACGCTTCTCGCTAGCAACTTTCCCCAAGGACAGCTAATATCTTTCTCTAACCACCAACATGGAAATTGACCAATTAACAGCAACGTCAATTTCCCTCACCCTTCGAGCGAAGACTTTTCTCCGCGAATCCGATGATCTCGTGCCCTTAGGCACACCCATCATAGTTTTCTTCGACAGCGTCACCGCGACGGAGAGTCACTCTCTAGTGCGATCTCATCAGTAATCGACCTGTCTTTCGTATACGAAATAATTGCCCCCGTGCTCTAACATATAGTGTAACTTAGACGCAAACGAAGGGTAAAGTCCAGTATCCGTTGACCGCGGAAACGTTGCCGGAGCCGAGACCATTGTCATAGTGCCGCGAATATCGAAACCTTGCGATTATCTATCGACGCTGTAAATCTCCTTAATTTGTGTCAATAAACTCAACCATTGTTACACCGCACCTATGGCTAATTCCAACGAAGATTCACCGAACACCCCCACCCCCAATCCTGACGTGCGTCCGACAGATATAAGTACAGAGCGCGTGAGCGAACTAAAAACGCGATATAGGGCTAAAGAGAGAGACTGTTCCGTCCTTCTCTAATGCCCGCGTACTTGTACCGGAAATATGTAACAACGGTAAACGAGCGCCGTCAGTGTCCACTAGTGTGCATGCCTGATTAAACAAGGACAGGAAATGCCTATATACAGCCTTCTCTTTCTATTTCCATGTCGCATCCATCTTACTATACAGTAGACAGGACTCGACTATTCCATCATTATATTCGCACCCTGCTTATGCGTGAACCAACATCGCCATGACAACAAATCGTTCGTCTCCTGTTTGATGCTCAGTTTTCAACGGAGTTGAAGGGAAACTTTATAAGAGAAAGGAAGTGACGGATTGTCTCAAAGTAATAAACGAAAATTCTCGTAACTATCGAAAAACGATAGTCAATACAAGGATATCATTATCACATTTAAAACTATCACAATGAACGGTGATTTATCGCTGCAAGGTACCACAAATAAGATATCTTATAATTTGCGAAAAGAGGTAAGGAATATTCTAGATTTTAGACTTTGGAACTTCCATGACAGTCATGAGTGTGTTTTGTCATTGATTTGCCATATTGCGTTTTTCACAATTGTTGTTCATTTTTTGTGATATTTTACACTCGCACATAGTATCTATGATTTTTTCTTTCGATAATTCTTATAATTATTGTCAATAATTAATTATTTATAACCATTTACGCTGTATCATATATCATTAAGATTTATCTTTGCACGTATCAAGATGGTAGATAACAAAATTATGTGTAACAAATTGATTAAACTCGCAATGTAACAGAAAATTGCATGAAAATCTTTATATTATTAATAATTATTGTTAATAATAAAAAAAATAAATGTCGCATTAGGAGGAGAGTCGTACTTCGGAACGTAATCGGAACATATTGTACCTTATATGTGATTATTTGGGACGCAATGGGTGAGTACATTGCAATTTAGATATCTTCTTAGTTGCAATTTTTTCGAATAATATCGGTGACCAATCGAAATAGAAATTAGTGCGGAAAGAGGGGAAGGAACCAAAATTTGAAAATCGACATCGGTAACTCAGTAGTTATAGAATAACTCAATCGATAACGTAGATTAACTAGTTATAAATGAAAATATATATAAATTCAAACTTTAAAAATTGGAAATTAAAAAGCAGAAGGCAAAATATTATCGCCGAGGATTTATATAATAATAAATAGACAGTACATTCTTTTTGTCTGTCTTACCTAGAAATAAAACAGTTAATTGATGATTATCGTATAGTGTGTACTCATAGCATAAAATTTGTTCAATGAATTAAAAATTATATTTTTTAGATATGTAGACATTAGCGATGTATTAATCCGGGAAGCTCGTCTACCTCGGAAATATCGAGTCTGCGACAACGTCGATTTGGAAATTATTCTTACAGAATATGAAAATTATTACAAGATGAAATTCCAAAAATATCCTATATTGTGCAAGAAAATAACTGAAAAGGAAATAAAGACGAGGGAAATGACAAATGCGAACAAAGTGTAAGAATTTAAATTATTTAACACTATTCAACGTTCTCAACGTATTCAACGTATCGATTACAATATCATTCAATCTTCGAAGAAGTAGTAAAACGTGTCAAATCTGTTAGCAAAGAAACGAGAAGTGAGTCTGTGAAAGGGAGGAATGTACAACAGAAGATGACGGGTGACGCTACGGATGATATTAATCTCGCAATGACAGTGACACCAATTTTCGCCAATGAAAGCGATGGAGCTTCATCAGAAGAGCTATTTAACGTCTCAATGGAACAATCCACGCAATCAAAGATATCGCAACGGGCTCGGAAGCTTTATATAGACAATCCGGAATTGCGGAAGATTGCTGAAGACATTTCATGCGTAAGTTATTTTCGATTAATATACGTATTGTAAAGCTTTTTAGAAATAAAATACCTATCGATAAACAATCCACTGTATATCAATGACGCAGGGATTTCAGTAAAGCTTTAAATAACGAATTACATAACACTTACGGAAATTAATACGGAGATTATGCGCCATTTCATCTTTGTATTGTCGCAGGAAATCATACTGACAAAATTAAATGTATATTGGGACAACATTGTAGGCCTAGAGGAATGTAAATCTGCTATTAAGGAGGCCATTGTGTATCCCCTTAAGTACCCTATCTTTTTTAATGGCCCATTTTCTCCCTGGAAAGGTATTCTGCTATACGGACCACCTGGTACAGGTAAGATACTCGTATTTCTTTCATTCCCGTACATGTTTACAATCAATTACGAAATAGGGAAGACGATGTTGGCGAAGGCAGTCGCAACAGAATGCCAATGCACCTTTTTTAACATAACGGCCAGCTCATTGGTGAGCAAATGGAGAGGCGATTCCGAGAAGTATATCCGTGTAAGTTGATTTCCTTTGTCTATGAAGAAGATATTCTAGGTTTAAAAAGATTTGTTTTTATTTGTCGTCATTCATATATAAATAGAATAGTTGTTTGGAAAACGAAATGATATTACGTTCGTGATGAAACAATGAATTTAAGGAATTTTGAATATAATATTTAATAAATAATAAATACATTTGTTAAACTGAACAGGTTTTATTTGAACTTGCCTATAATTATTCGCCTACAATTATTTTTATCGACGAGATTGACTGGATAGGCACAAATAAAGGAGTAAACTGTACATTGTCTGAACCTGCAAAGAGATTCAGATCAGAACTTCTTTCTAGATTGGATGGATTAGTATCTAACGAAAATTCTAATGTAGTTCTTTTGGCTGCAACTAATTGCCCTTGGTATGTATATCACGCTATTTCAATGTTTTCTAAGTAGAAAATATCTTAATATCATAATTATTCATTATCTTAATCTTAATTATTGTGTTGTTCGGAATATTCCTTCGTTATTATTAATATAACAGAACAATAATATTTATTGTAAATATATTATTAGGGACATTGATGCAGCTTTACACAGACGCCTCGAAAAGAAAATATACGTATCATTACCAAATGAAGTTACTCGACTCGATATGTTCAAATTATACCTTAGCAACCAGTTATTAGAGAATATGGATATTGTAAACCACATAATAAAATCTACTGAAAAATATTCTTGCGCGGATATAAAATTGCTTTGTAAGCAAGCATGGCTGCTAGAAATAAGTCCAATGTGGGAAAAACTTGAAAAAAAAGAAACATCTGTTACGACTTTGAAATATGAATTAAAGAATTATGAAATAATAGCAAAATTGTTAAAAACAATGTCACCTACAGTCACGGATGTGGATAGATATAAAGCGTGGAATAAATATGTATGCCATAAGAACATATTTTAAAAAATATAAATGGTTATCATAATATATATCATTAATATAATTATCGTTCGAAAAATTGTTCGTGTGCGTGCATGTATGTGTGCGCACGCGCTATAAACAAGTTTGAAATGTTCGTTCTACATATATGTATACGTGGTATACGTATTCCCTTATAATATATAATATGTGTAATCTGAGTGGTAATATATCCACGTATTACATATGTGTTAGTGTATTTTATCGATAATCTGTCTTTTATTTCCTCTTATCTTATTAACGCATGTATGGGCGCGTATATGCGCCGGGCGAAAGCTATGGGTGTAGACTCAGAACACATATATGCGTTTTTTGCAAGTATTCCGCATGGCCTAAGGACAGATATACGCGTTTGTCGATTTTTCCGATCAAGTAGAAGTAATACTATTACATTTATGTGAGATAAATATGAATGTATTCCTTAGTAACGGCAGTAAGCAAATGCCAATAATGTCTCGTTATAATTGTCTACCTGTTTCGAGGACAGTCGCATCTAATTATCGAGAAGAAAATGTGTTGTTTGTGAGAAAAATAAGAGAATGCAGAAAATGCGATGTCGGATTATGTATCGATAATTGTCTTGAAATTTTTCTCATACAACTGAATTATTAGCCAAATTCTGTTGTAAATTCTAAATGTTTATTGTAAATTTCAATGTTTAAAATAAATAATCAATACTAAAAAATAACGCTCTTGAATTATTTAATCTCGTGCAAAAGAATTACTATAACTTATTACGCTTTGCGCTTTCAATAGTCAATCAACAGAGTTCAGTCTAACGAAGAAGTTCCCTCCTACGCTAACGAACTGTCCTGTTTTTGCGTCCAGGCTTTCAGGACATAAATTAAAATATCGCACATAAGCACAGCGTAACAGCGGCTTAAATTTAAGTTACAATAATAATCTTAAAAAAAAAAAAAAGAAAAAAAATGTAATAATGCATGGCTATGTCGTACCGTCGCGTATCGGTACTTTTGCCTGTACCACCCTACAATCAGAATTCAGCGTTTATTCTGGAAGAAAATCATGTAAAAAAAAAATATGTAAAAAATCTGGAATTAATAAACAAAGATTTAAAAAAATCAACAATTAAACAAGGGATTGAGATGACCAATCCCGCTCACGCTGCGAACTTCGAACGCGGAAGAGTCGAGCCGTGGCCATGATGGGTGATTCCAGGAATCGGTCGCGTATGGCAGGATCTGCCATGCTTTACCGATCCCAGCCGCGCCGATTTCCGTCAACAGGCACAGTAACGGAGATATTTGGAACAGAAGCAGCCGCATATTCGTCTATCTGAAATTAAAGAGATGATTTCATGTAGAAGATACAAATTCGTTCCCTGATATTGAAATGCCGAACACGAGGAAAATGAGACATGCAAATGACAAAGTCGATGATCAATAGGAAGATAACATAAACAATTGTAGATTGCAAGGAAAATTTTGAAAAATGATACGTGTTCTAATAATAGAATATAAATAATAAAAAGGAGAATGTAATTGCCATTCTTCTATGTATTTTAATTTATGAGACGTAACTTCTGAATGACCTGTAATGCCCGTTTCCGCGGCATTATGCGCCGAGTTCCGGAATACGCGTAGACCCGGTAGCGCGATTGTTCACTCGATTACATTTACCATAGCGAAATCGAACTAGAATTCGACTCGACACGCGTACGCGCGCAACCACTGAAAGTTCAACGCACCAGTACCGTCAGACGATTCGAAACTTGTGAATCATCTGCTAACGATACGTATCCACCGTCAAAATTTTTCATTGCAATAATTTTTCATAACGTTGCAACGATCGCTATATTTTCAATATACATGTATGATCGTAATAAAGAGTGTTTACTCTTCTTAGACTGTTATTTGTACAACATTATACGGAAATGTATGTTTTACGTGATATGGCTTCTCTCGACGCGTGGATCCATTGGGAAAACTGCTATATTTATGGTAACTTAATCGTTACAATAACATGAGAACACGTAAAACCGACTCAAAGTTGTAAAAACATGCTTGATACAACTCAAGTGTATTATATACGTTTGAAGCATCACCGCCCATTACTACACCATCAACATCAATCATGTTCTACACCACGGTCATTCTTCTGCAAAAAACGATAATTAAAAGAGAAAGAGAAAGAAGAATTACTGCACAAACTTCGACAACCATGGGACTTCCGTATACATATACAACAATGAGATCACCGTGAAATTGTCTTATCTTGTTCTTTTAATCGCGAAAAATCTGTCCGTAAGTTCGTGGGCCGTGTCGAACAGAACGCTATATACGAGGTAGAACGGGTTTTTGTCCGACTGTTGCACGGTTAAGAGCACGACGAGCAACATTGTTCGTGGCGATAAAATGAAAGTAAAAAAATGCAACGAGGAAACAAAGGATAGAACGTCTAGACATAGCGGAACAAATCTTCGGCAGGAAGATCTTCTCCGTTAACATCGACTCCGCACAGTTACGCTCGCTCTTTTACAGTTAGCCTCGCGGACCTGTCTTAATTTGTAACTACGTTTCGGGACATCCTCAACACGTTCCCCAACGCGTAGGTTTCATACGACAAATTCAATGTCGTAGTGGTTTAAGTCGTAATTCCGAATGTTTGAATTCATTTTTACTCTAAAACATATCTTCCCTTTGGTTTCAGAACCGATTAAGTCGTAACTTTATTCTCTACCATTTCTGTTTCCACGGTTTGAACAGATGTAATCTATTTTTACGGTAATAAACACAGAAGATTATTTGATGAAAACTGGCAATGGCCTAACTTACACCACTATGATTCTCAACCCTGTTTTCCAAATTGTGTTATATAATATTTTATGAAATGTTGGTGCCATACAGGATGAAACGATCTTAGGCGAATCAAACATCTTATTTTCCCTTACGCCATTCAAATTATAAAATATGCAAACTTTTTAACATTTAACTCCGCTGTCTCATTATGTCGATTCCGTCAACTGTACGTATGCTGATGAACAGTAGTTAATTGTCGGTTTCACGATGGGATTTCGAAGAGGAAATTGGATAACGGATAGGTGAGGGGCTCTGAAGTAGGATAAGAACGTAATTGTAACTCGACTTTTGATGATTTATTGCCTAGCTAGCGGGATCGAGAGCGTGACTGGTGATGTAAGATACTGAGGAAAGTTAATTAAACTTAGCTTCATTACGTAGAGTAAATAAGATGTTTGATTGCAGTAGAAATTGTCACATATTTGATAAATGTTAGATTTCTATATATAAGAAAAATGTATAAAAGATATGTAAGAGTATAAGACTATTTCTAAGAAAGGTAAATTATGGGTTTTTCATCAAATGTTTGAATCAACTTTGTTAAAGCATTCCCTAATTTAACCATTTAGATGTTAACTATCGAGAAACCAGTCCAGTGTGTCGTATATCTCATCATTTACATAGGAACAAAATCTCCACGTTCAGGCTGTACAGTTAATTGAAATTAAAGGCAAACACTGTAACTCTGGCACAACTGTCCTTATTTTCGCAACTAATTACCATTTGTCCCATTTCATTAAAACTTTTTAACAGCCGGTAAATAAATTGATGGAATTTCCTCGGTTCAATTTATGAGTGATGAAAATCAAAATTACTTAAAAGTACCATTCCTCGATATCTCCAAAAATATGTCATTTCTAACCGTATAATAATCTATAAGCAGAGAAATGTCAATGAAAATTTAAGACGAAAAAGAGGTAAATTTACCTGAATTCCAGAGCGCGGCCGGCTTTCAAATGTCGTTGACTGTTCAGAGTTACCACGCTTACTACGGTCCGTGAACTACGGCTTGCCGGTTTACCCCGGCTTCGTATCTGCATACCGTGTGCTGTTGTCGCCGCTAAAACACGCTCACCCCTCTACTCGCGGACTTAACTACCGTTCTCAATTGGTCGCTGTTTTTAACTGTAGTTCTTGTTCCGAAAGATAGGTAAATGGCTTCCTCTATGATCTACGAGCCAACACAATCAAAGATGATCGTTTAAAGTAGCTTATAGGAACAGGCAGACTACGGGCACATTTACGCTCCGATCGTGTGTAGAACGCTAAAAGGTAGAATTCTGAAAACTGTAGAACAAACGAGCGATAGTATTGCTAAAAAGACAAGTTAAGAGTACATAAATATGTAGTAAGAGGAAAGAAAAGATCTTCAACTGACAAACAAGTAATTGTGTCTATCATCATTTCGTCAATGCGGTTAAGGATAGTTATATACATTTATACATTACATTCTAAGAGTTACAGTTGCATGAAACAAAGGAGAAAGTGATGGGAGCAACTTACCTGCTCATTTATCCTCTGCACGTTCGGAGATGCGCATTAACATTATCATAATCGCTCAGTTGAATTATGCTTGTATTAGTATGTTTTATCTTCTTCGTTAATACATAAGAAGTACTTCAATATCGAATCCAAATCTGTGAAATCTAAGTTATATATAAATATATATACTTTCAATGTGATTATCAATAGTTTAGTTTATTTAATTCAACATATGTATATTTTCATGAAAACAAAAGTACGTCAAATTTTAACGAGCAATAGCTTTCGTTTTACATCACTATACGGTAATTTGCAGGATGCAAAAAGAAAAATAGAGAGTCTGATCTGAAAATAGAATGATCTTGAATAAATTGTAAAGGACATAATAGCGCTGTCATGCGCTATGGTGCATAAACTAGGGTAGAATTAAAAGCGTAGTAGAATGTAGATCGTTAACAAATAAAAATTAATCTAGGTGTTATTAAAGAAATTTGTTTCACCTTTTAAACTTTTTGATGATTGGTTTACTTTGAATATTTTGCATATTTTTGCATATCATGAGCATTTGGTACATTTCCATACATTCAAATTTTCTATGAATATAAAATGATCCGCACTCTACTTCATAGTATACTCTATACGTTTAAAATGCTCCATTAGAAGCTTAAATCTATCAAAATACAGCTCCTAAGGAAATGTGAACTTTCACATGAACACATAATATCGATTTTCTGATTGAAACGTATAGACAGATATATACTAGCATAAGCCACCTTCGGCATTTGACTGCATGGTGCAGCACTACTCTCTCTGGGATATCCTAGCCACTTTCGGCATTTGGCCGTATGGTGCAGCACTAGCTCTGTAACATAGAAAACCATAGGCGTCAGTTCTTCTTATTTCCTCTCTCATATATGTTTACTTTAATGTCACTTATTCAGGCGCTTGATATATTGTCGGAATGAAATTTTAGTAATGTGCAAGTAATTGTGAGTAGATTAATAAAGTATAATAAGATATTAGATTCATGCACATAGTTTCAAGTGACATCAATCTTTATGTCTAGTATATACATGTGTATTGATCTATAAGTCAGTGTTAAAATAACAAACAAACCAGCAGAAGAAGGAAAGAAGATTTCCTTCGGTTTTGCAAAATCTATTAAGAAATCTATTAAGAAAAAATGCTATTCCACAAGAAAAAAAGAAAGTTGATTACATTGAATGCCTTAATGAAAAAGGTATTAAAGTAATAGGGTGAGTTCAAAAAGTAAAATTTATAATCAAGAAACATATAACCTCAACCTAACCTATAAAAATCACCAATAGCGGAATATATATATTTGAAAACAATTTTTTATTTCAATGAGGAAGAAAGAAAAGATGAATCTCTAATTATTCCATTACTAGGTTCAAAAACCTGGCATGATAGAATTGTTAATAAAATAGATGCAGACATTTTCCTTCCGAAGGCAGATAAGGAAAAGGTAGGAGACGCTAGTGTTAACGAGGCAAAATCAAAGCTATCTAATGGAAAAACATCGCCAATAATATCAATAAAGAAAGAGCCAGTTGAAGATAGTGAAAATAAAGTTGTTACTTTAGAAGAGCAAGCGGCGGAAGAAATCATTGAGGAACTTAAGTCAAAGAATGAACATGAAACTAAAACAAATGATTTAACTTTACCTTTAGTAGAAGATGAATCATTAAGAGGCAAAGAACAGGTACGTTATCAACATATTGATGTGCAATGCACAGATGTATTACATTTGCATATTATAAATATTGTTTTTTATTCTTCAGTCTACGTTACAAGATTATGAAAAAATTCCTATTGATGCTTTTGGTGTAGCAATGTTACAGGGAATGGGATGGCAACCATGAAAGGGAATTGGTTGAAATGAAAAGTATGAATTTTATTCTAGATTAAATTAATTATATGTGTTTAATACATCACTTATTGGAAAGTAAACAGAGAACATCATTTTTTATTTCACAATCGTTTATTCTAACTATTACAGATTAGTAGCAGCTGTCATACCAGAATTACGACCAAAAGGTATGGGTCTTGGAGCAGACAAAGTAGCATTGCAGAAGAAAAATACAGATTCCAAAAAAGAAGAGGAAGAAGTTAAAATCGAGAAAGGAACATTTGTGAAAATTATAGCTGGAAAACAAGGTAATAATTATGGTCAAATAGAAGGATTCGATGATGATGCAGGAAGGCTCATAATAAACCTAGCTCTTGGTGGAAATATAATATCTGTAAATGAATTTATGGTACAGCCAGTGACTAAATCAGAATATTCTAAGAACTCAAAAGTTCTAAGTTAGTATGAAGTGTTAGTTTTTCATTAAGGGACTTTTAAGAAAATAAATTTGAATTGACATACACATATAAAGACATAATCAGACATGTAGAAAAACTAATTCAAGAGTACCTGTAAGTGTGTTGTTGCATGCAATTTTTTAAAGGTCCCTTCTAATTTTATATAAAATATGATAAATGTAGATCGGTCCGTCGTGTCCAGTAGTTGGGTGACTAGTGGGTTGTGGTGGTTGTTGACTCTTGTGTCATATCTGCTTCTGGACTTGTGTATTTCATCTTTGACTGTAGGTATCTTGAGGTCACGGTGGATTGTTTCGTTGGTAAGATACCAGGGTGCATTTGATAGGGATCTTAGCGTTTTCGATTGGAAGCGTTGGAGTATTTCAATGTTGGAATTACTTGCTGTTCCCCATAGTTGGATTCCGTAGGTCCAGACAGGTTTTATTACGGCCTTGTAGAGGGTTATTTTGTTCTGTATGTTTAGCTTGGAGCGTCGGCCCGTGAGCCAATAGAATTTTCTTAGTTTTTCCTTTAGTTGCTTTGTTTTTTCTGAGATATGTTTTTTCCAAGTTAGCCTCCTGTCCAGGGTCATGCCCAGGTATCTTACGGAGTCCTTGCTTGGGATTATTGTGTTGTTAATGGTGACCTGGGGGCAGGTTTGTTTTCGGAGCGTGAAGGTTACATGAGAGGATTTTTTTCGTTTATTTTGAAGCCTCATTTTTCGAACCACTTTTCCATGGAGTCGAGACTTCGCTGGAGAGTGGATGAGGCAATTGCCGGGTCTGCGTGGGTAGCTAATAGTGCTGTGTCGTCGGCAAATGTTGCTATTGTTACCTCGTTTGATATAGGTAAGTCGGCAGTGTAGATGGAGAACAGTAGGGGTCCGAGGACACTACCTTGGGGTATGTCGGATTCTATTGGGAATGTTGCGGAAGTGGCGCCTAGGCATTTAACTATGAATTGTCTGTTGGTTAGGTAGGATTTTAAGATGGTGTAGTATGGGTGGGGTAGGATCTTTTTAAGCTTGTAGAGTAGCCCTTCATGCCATACTTTGTCGAATGCCTGTTGGATGTCTAGGAATACCGCTGAGCAGTATTTTTTCTTTTCAAGGGTTTGGCTGATCATGTGGGTTATGCGGTGGATTTGCTCTACTGTTGAGTGTTGTTTTCGGAAGCCGAATTGGTGATCTGGGAGTGTTTTCAATTCTTCTAGGAGTGGAAGGAGACGATTCGTGAGCATCCTCTCGAATAGTTTAGACAGTGTAGGTAAAAGACTGATTGGGCGATAGGAGCTGGTTTCATATATTGGTTTACCGGGTTTAGGGATGAGGGTGATCAGTGAGATTTTCCACGCCTGAGGAAAGTATTCAAGGCGGAAGATAGCGTTAAAGATTGATGCGATGAGTGCAATCCCTTTTATGGGAAGTTCCTTGATTGCTTTATTGTCTATTAGGTCGTGACCTGCTGCTTTCTTGGGGTTTAGGCGACTGATTGCTTCTATGATCTCTGAAGAAGTGAAGGGTTCAATAGGAGGGGACATTTGGAAGGGAGTGTGCAGATATTCGGTAACGTCCGCTGCAGCTATGGAGGAATGGGGTTGGAATACTTCAGTCAAGTGTTTGGCAAATAGGTTGGCTTTTTCTATAGGGCTACGCGCCCATCCACCCTGCGGACGGCGGATTGGAGGTATTATTTGTGGGAGGCGCGTGAGTTTCCTGGAGGCCTTCCATAGTGAGTAGTTGGAGTCGGCTGTGGGGGACGAGCTGACGAGATATTTGTGAAAACGGTCATTATTGTAGATTTTTATAGTTTTGGATAATTTTCTAGTTGCGTTGTTTAGTTTGCGTTTGTCCTCCGGTGTTCTATGGGTCTGCCATATCCTTCTTAGTCTACGTTTTTCTGCTATTTTTTTAATATGTACTGGGGGTATTCGTGATTGCCGATGGACGTTTTTGCCGGTGTGGAGAAGCGGATAGCGTTTATTATGCTCGTGTTTAAGTATTCCGTGGCTGCTTCGATTTCTTCATTGGTTTTTAGTGAAGTTGAGGCTGAAGTTGTGTGTGTAAAGACTTCTCTAAAGAGCTGCCAGTTGGTGTGTTGGTTATGTATGGAGCCATTAGGTGTATTCTCAATGATAGTTGAACTGACTGTTACTATCACGGGGGAATGATCAGAGGAGAGATCAGCCGAGGAATTGATTTGGACGTGTCTTGACGAGATATTTTTAGTTATGAGGAAATCAAGGAGATCGGGTATTTTGTTTGTGTCGGTGGGCCAGTGTGTAGGTTCGTATGTGGTAAGGTAGTTGAGGTTGTTGGTTATTACGCTGTTGAGGAGGTTTTTGCCTCTTACTGTAACCAATCTGCTGCCCCATTGGGTGTGTTTGGCGTTGTAGTCTCCTCCAGCTATGAATCTATTGCCCAGGGTGTCCAGGAAGTCGTCAAAGTCTTCTTTGGCGATGGAGTGTCTGGGAGGGCAGTATACAGCTGAAGTGGTGATTGTACCATGACAGTCTTCTATTGCTACGTTTGTTGCTTGGAGGTAGTCTTTCTGGAATGGTGGAAGTTCGTAGTGCTTAATGTTTGATTCGATTATGATTCCGGTGCCGCCGTGGGCCTTTCCGCTGGGGTGTTGGGTGTGGTAGAAGTTGTAGCCGTGTATTTTGAGGTAGTTTTTATCGGTGAAGTGGGTTTCGGATATGAGCATCACATCGATTTGCTGTTGTTTTAAGAATAGTTCTAGTTCAAATTTGTGCTGAGCTAGACCGTTGGCGTTCCGCAAAGCTATGCGTCTTGGTTTTATTTTGCTTCTGTGCGTATGAATTTGTCCATGAAGAGTGTGAGTAGTGACAGCAAGTTGTTAATTTGCTCAGTTTGCTTCTCGATAAGTTTTTCGAGTCTGGTGAAGTTGTTTGTGTTTTGTGGGGTGGGAATTCTATTTTCTGTGTGTACACTGTGGGTTTTCGAGTTGTTTACGTTTCCTTGTGTTGCCTGCGCGTGGGATACTGATGGTGAGGTGAGCTTTGGGGTCTAGGTTCTTGTATGGTTATGTCCTTGGGTCTCAGTTTTGGATACTTAATATTATGTAGTGTTTTATATGCTGAGCATACTTTGTAGTTCGCAGGATGCTCTCCTTGACAGTGGATGCACTTAGCGGGGGTTTCGGGGGATTTAGTGTATTGGTCAGTGGGGTGATTACTTGCACATTTTACGCACCGGAAGTTATGGTTGCAGTATTTCTGCGTGTGGCCGTACCTTTGGCACCTTTTACATTGTACTATTTCTTTCTTTACAAGAGGTGGTTCGAACTTAACTATGGAGTTCATCAGCCGGTTGACGTTGTAAATTTCTTTGTTGTTCCCTTTTTGTTTTAAATCTATGAAGAATAGTGATAGTGGGTATCTTGAGATTCTATGTTTAATGTTGCTTATGTTTGTTACCTCATGGCCAAGATTTTGAAGTTTGTACTTTAGTTCATCTAGGTCGACTGAGTGGTGGATGTTGCGTAGCACCACACGAAAAGGTCTTTTTTCTTTGAGCTGATATGTGTGGAATTTAGCGTTTAACGTTTTTAGCAACTTAGTTAACTTTCTACAGGCGTCTGGGTGGGTCAGCAGAATTTTCACGTGGTTGTTGTTAATTTTTAACTTGTAGTCCTCTTTGCTGATGTCTTTTTCAATGGTCCTTATCATTGACTGTATGTCGATTACGTCGTCAATGAATATTGGTGGAGGAGGGGGAATTCTTTGAGTATGGAGATTATTTACCTTCTCGGTTGTATTCATGGAGTTTTCCGTAGACTCCAGTATTGAGAATCTATTGAAGGTGGTCACCTGGCTGGCTGGTGGTTTAGTTTGACTCTTATTCACATTTGTCTTGCTTGGTTCCAGCTTGCGTTTTTTCGAGTGATGGTCGTTTACCAGGATAGATGTGTTGCCCCCTTGCCACGGGGGAGGAAAAACGGCGGTGTTATAATTTAGCTCCGGAGAGCCTGTTTGGAATGATAGAGCCATCATCGAGCTAGTTAATTCAGTGTGAAAGAACTAGTCGAGAGGCTGTTAACCCTTAGCTAGGTTTGTTGGATTTGCTTTCGACAGATGAGCGTCACGTGGAGTTTTGTGAATTTCACAGGGCACTGGACACACGTCTCGGCACTCAGCAGCAACTGGATGGTCACGTGCTGTTTTGTGGACTTCGCAGGGCACTGGACACACGTTTGCACGCCTCGGCACTCACCAGCAAACTGTTCATGGTAACGCTGTCGAGGAAAACTATGATGGGTGTGCCTAAGGGCCCGAAATCATCGGATTCGTGGAAAAAAGCCTTCGTTCGGAAAGTGAGGGAAATTGGCGTTACTGTTAATTGGTCAATTTCCATGTTGGTGGTTAGGGAAGGGTGCTAGCCGCCCTAGAACTATCGAAACTCGGCCACGAAGTCATCAATGTCAGCAACATAAGGCATAGAGTCTCGAAAAAACCGTTATCCCTATTTTTTATCGATTTAAAACAGAAACCCAACAATAAGGAAATCTACAACATCAGTCGCCTAATGAACGCTATAGTAAAATTCGAACCACCGCAAATCAAAAAGGAGATAGTGCAATGCAAGAGGTGCCAAAGATACGGGCACACGCAGAAATACTGCAACCATATCTTCCGCTGCGTCAAATGTGCAGGTACACACCCCACCGACCAGTGCAGTAAATCACCGGAAATCCCAGCGAAGTGCATCCACTGTCAAGGTGACCATCCTGCCAACTACAAAGGCTGCTCAGCCTACAAAACACTGTACTCAAACAAGTACCCCAAACTTAGAACAAAAGAGGTAACCTACCAAATACCCAGCTCACCGAAATTCATCTTTACCCCAATCTCCCCAACCAATCAAACACCCAGCCCTACCAAATTCACCACTCCCTCAACCTCCTATGCCCAAGCGGTACAAGGCACTCAAAATATACCAAATAGCCACAGGGATCCTCCTCAAAATAGTGCCCCCAAATCACCTGATACAGACAACGTCTCTAGGCTTGAAAAGCTAATAGAGAAACAATCAGAGCAAATTAACAACTTGCTGTCACTACTCACACTCTTCATGGACAAATTCATACGCACAGAAGCAAAATAAAACCAATGCGAATAGCTCTGCGGAACGCCAACGGTCTAGCTCAGCACAAATTTGAACTAGAACTATTCTTAAAACAACAGCAAATCGATGTGATGCTCATATCCGAAACCCACTTCACCGATAAAAACTACCTCAAAATACACGGCTACAACTTCTACCACACCCAACACCCCAGCGGAAAGGCCCACGGCGACACCGGAATCATAATCGAATCAAACATTAAGCACTACGAACTTCCACCATTCCAGAAAGACTACCTCCAAGCAACAAACGTAGCAATAGAAGACTGTCATGGTACAATCACCACTTCAGCTGTATACTGCCCTCCCAGACGCTCCATCGCCAAAGAAGACTTTGACGACTTCCTGGACACCCTGGGCAATAGATTCATAGCTGGAGGAGACTACAACGCCAAACACACCCAATGGGGCAGCAGACTGGTTACAGTAAGAAGCAAAAACCTCCTCAACAGCGTAATAACCAACAACCTCAACTACCTTACCACATACGAACCTACACACTGGCCCACCGACACAAACAAAATACCCGATCTCCTTGATTTCCTCATAACTAAAAATATCTCGTCAAGACACGTCCAAATCAATTCCTCGGCTGATCTCTCCTCTGATCATTCCCCCGTGATGGTGACAGTCAGTTCAACTATCATCGAGAATACACCTAATGGCTCCATACATAACCAACACACCAACTGGCAGCTCTTTAGAGAAGTCTTTACACAGACAACTTCAGTCTCAACTTCACTAAAAACCAATGAAGAAATCGAAGCAGCCACGGAATACTTAAACACGAGCATAATAAACGCTATCCGCTTCTCCACACCGGCAAAAACGTCCATCGGCAATCACGAATACCCCCAGTACATATTAAAAAAAATAGCAGAAAAACGTAGACTAAGAAGGATATGGCAGACCCATAGAACACCGGAGGACAAACGCAAACTAAACAACGCAACTAGAAAATTATCCAAAACTATAAAAATCTACAATTATGACCGTTTTCACAAATATCTCGTCAGCTTGTCCCCCACAGCCGACTCCAACTACTCACTATGGAAGGCCTCCAGGAAACTCACGCGCCTCCCACAAATAATACCTCCAATCCGCCGTCCGCAGGGTGGATGGGCGCGTAGCCCTATAGAAAAAGCCAACCTATTTGCCAAACACTTGACTGAAGTATTCCAACCCCATTCCTCCATAGCTGCAGCGGACGTTACCGAATATCTGCACACTCCCTTCCAAATGTCCCCTCCTATTGAACCCTTCACTTCTTCAGAGATCATAGAAGCAATCAGTCGCCTAAACCCCAAGAAAGCAGCAGGTCACGACCTAATAGACAATAAAGCAATCAAGGAACTTCCCATAAAAGGGATTGCACTCATAGCATCAATCTTTAACGCTATCTTCCGCCTTGAATACTTTCCTCAGGCGTGGAAAATCTCACTGATCACCCTCATCCCTAAACCCGGTAAACCAATATATGAAACCAGCTCCTATCGCCCAATCAGTCTTTTACCTACACTGTCTAAACTATTCGAGAGGATGCTCACGAATCGTCTCCTTCCACTCCTAGAAGAATTGAAAACACTCCCAGATCACCAATTCGGCTTCCGAAAACAACACTCAACAGTAGAGCAAATCCACCGCATAACCCACATGATCAGCCAAACCCTTGAAAAGAAAAAACACTGCTCAGCGGTATTCCTAGACATCCAACAGGCATTCGACAAAGTATGGCATGAAGGGCTGCTCTACAAGCTTAAAAAGATCCTACCCCACCCATACTACACCATATTAAAATCCTACCTAACCAACAGACAATTCATAGTTAAATGCCTAGGCGCCACTTCCGCAACATTCCCAATAGAATCCGACATACCCCAAGGTAGTGTCCTCGGACCCCTACTGTTCTCCATCTACACTGCCGACTTACCTATATCAAACGAGGTAACAATAGCAACATTTGCCGACGACACAGCACTATTAGCTACTCACGCAGACCCGGCAATTGCCTCATCCACTCTCCAGCGAAGTCTCGACTCCATGGAAAAGTGGTTCGAAAAATGAGGCTTCAAAATAAACGAAAAAAATCCTCTCATGTAACCTTCACGCTCCGAAAACAAACCTGCCCCCAGGTCACCATTAACAACACAATAATCCCAAGCAAGGACTCCGTAAGATACCTGGGCATGACCCTGGACAGGAGGCTAACTTGGAAAAAACATATCTCAGAAAAAACAAAGCAACTAAAGGAAAAACTAAGAAAATTCTATTGGCTCACGGGCCGACGCTCCAAGCTAAACATACAGAACAAAATAACCCTCTACAAGGCCGTAATAAAACCTGTCTGGACCTACGGAATCCAACTATGGGGAACAGCAAGTAATTCCAACATTGAAATACTCCAACGCTTCCAATCGAAAACGCTAAGATCCCTATCAAATGCACCCTGGTATCTTACCAACGAAACAATCCACCGTGACCTCAAGATACCTACAGTCAAAGATGAAATACACAAGTCCAGAAGCAGATATAACACAAGAGTCAACAACCACCACAACCCACTAGTCACCCAACTACTGGACACGACGGACCAGATCCGCAGACTAAAAAGAAAATACCCTCTAGATTAAATCCTTAGTTTCTACTAGAACCAACAATATAAAACTATTATGATCCATGTCATTGTATCACGCCAAATTAAATTAATTACTGAAAATTCTCAACGAGAATTGATCGTAAATATTCTAATAAAAAAAAAATCTCTAAAAAATTCGATGAAAATTCTCATGAGACATCAATTGAAACAATTAAACGCAACAGAGAATGGGTATAATCATATAATTCCTCCCCATTTCAAAATTCATTAATATACATCGATTTTTGTTTTCATATTTGTTTTATGTGTGAAGAATACGTATTTATTGGCATAAAAATATTTTCTATTTCAATTCCTGGTCATTTTAGATCGAAACTTCCAAATATCGTTGATTAAAAATTTTTTAATTTTTAAAATGAAAGGCACATATTATAGGACAAAAAGTTGTTTCAATTATTTGAACATTCTGCTTCATTCCTACAATAACATATTTTATTTTAAATTAAAACAAGAATCAATACTATTGTGTATAACTTTAATGGAGTGACACAGGTGATTTGTAGCTAACACTGTAGCTAACATAGTTTCTGCAATATACCCTTTAATCGAGTAGAAATAAGGGGATTTTAGAAATTTCTATTAACCGACAGTATTGTCAACAAGTTTTAACAATGACTGAAGGTTGCAAAATTAAATATAAAATGATTTATTAATAGCATATGCAGTGTTAAATTTGTAAATAAGCAGTTTATCTTTTAAGAATAACAAAGACACCAGAAAATAAAGATAATATTCTAATTATATTGCAAACTAACGAATAATGTAAAGAATTTATTTTTGTTATCTATATCACAGATTTTAGGTAAAATATTAATTTACTTATTACTAGGAGATTGAATTTGAAATATAATTATAATTTATAAGGGACACCTTTAAACTAGCAGATATTTGGTAGCAGTTCTCTAGCCTTTGTACAATATAACACAGTTCGGTTTAATTGAATTTAATCCCTTTGACCAGCCAGTTTCCAATTTCATTTATGGCATAATCTCCTGACAATTTCATACCCTTCAAAAGAAACACGATTTTCTATTATTGTTTTACAATCGCGGAATATGATCAGTGTTTCAATTAAGCTCCACTGTTTTAATTTCCCGTCTACGCACGATGTGGGTACACCGTTTTTTTTTGTTGTTTTTAGATACAAGTGACGAGAAATTATGAAATGATATTTTAAATTTAAACTGATTTCATTCATTGATTTATTGTAGCGACAATGGTAACTTGTTTAAATAAAGATTTTATAAATAAAATATTTAAGGTCTAAAATAATAAATAAACACATGTGAAAACATTAAAGCTGTTATCCTTATTCATGGTCTTGTTGGAACGTGTTTAACGAGCGTAACGTAGGCGTGAAAACGAAAACGTTGAGACTCTTGTGGCGTAAAAAGACTGAATTCCTCATAAAAATACAAGAAACGAGAGAAAACGTGCACATAGTTTATTCTCGACCTGGGATACATAAAACCAAAAAAAAAAAAAAAGAAAAAGAAAAAGGAACAAAAATTTTTATTGGTTATTTACCGAAACTCATTGTATCATTTTTATTACTCTATATAAAACGTAGAATCATATACTGACGAATGCTATTTCGAATTTCTAACTTCAGAACGATAATTACATATTTGAAATTACCAATAAGTGGTAGTAGCATTAAAAATATGGAATATTCAACGAGATGAAATATAGGTAAGGTATTTAAAAGAAAAAAGATTGAAACGTTCGATGTAAAACGATGAAATTAAATGATTGGATTTGAAAACTTGATTCGGTTTAATAATTCGATGAAAAAAGTATTCATCCTATGAAAAAAGAATTCATGTTCCTGTCGATATATCAACGACGTGCGCCGTTACTTCCGACTGCTCTGCAATTCAAATGCAATACTCGAATATACATGGCGAAAGAAATGGAAATTGAGCAATTTAAGGGAACGAATTACTCTCGCGTCCACGTAACTTCAAAATGTTTCACGTGTCCGTGTTTGCGAAACGAAATTCGTCGTTGTCCAACTAACACGCTTGCAGATGCTACGTTCGCTTTGTTGCATATAGGGCTTAAATATATGAACAAATAGAACGGCGCAACTGTCACTAGCGTAATTTTTAAAGTGAATTAATGCATAATCTCGTCATCTACGTTTGACCATGATTATGGCAGTGATCATTGTTATATACGAATCTTCGTGCAATATATGTGAAAATTCGTGGTTGTCCAATTAACACGCTTGCTGATGCTACGTTCACTTTGTTGCATATAGGGCTTAAATATATGAACAAATAGTACTGCGCAAGTCTCACTAGCGTAATCTTAACGTGTTAAAGTGAATCAATACATAACTTCGCGATCTACGCTTGACCATGACTACGGCAGTGGTCATTGATATATGTGAAGCTTCGTGGAGTAGATGTGAAAATTCGTCGTTGTCCGGTTAACACGCTTGCAGATGCTCCGTTCACTTTGTTCCATATAGGGCTCAAATATGTGAACAAATAGAATGGAGCAACTGTCATTAGCGTAATTTTAACGCGTTAAAATAAATTAATGTATAATTTCGTCATTTACGTTTGATCTACGTTTTTTCATCTACGTCATCTACGGCACCTACGCGAATCTTATTGATTACGTCTTTGGCAGTGTTCGTTGCTATAAATGAAACTTAATAGTTGTTGAAACCGCTCGAAAGTCGTGTTCCTAAATCATTCCCTCGTCTCGTATCGTGTTCATCAAATGGAAAAGGAGATTGTGTTTTAATGAAATCGCTTGTTACTATCAATCTTGCTGTGTCACTCGCATAGGAGAAGAAAGTGAGGAAGGAGAAAAAAATTAAGGTAAGGTCATCAATGAGCAAAATGTTTAATGTACATTAAAATTGAGTCCGCTGCAACCCTCGTGACTTTTAAAATTCCATACGTATATTGTTATACGTAACATTGCCATATTAAATATATTCGATCAAATATTCAATCTCGTTCCCTGAAAGCTGTTCCTGGATATCTGGTTGGATACTTTACGCACGGAAATACAGAGTGTGAACAGTAACAAACCCTCTATGTAGAGTTTTTGCTTTGCTCTTTTGAACAGGTAGATGACATTTTGCTTCGAAAAACGGATATATGTTCCACGGATATGCACATACAGAGTATGTGTATCGATATACACATTGATATACACCTTTGTACAAAGTGTCAAAAAAGTATTTATCGCGGTTTTTTTTTCAAGCCATTCTACACCTTCGATTTGATGAAAATTGGTTAAATAAGTGTAGCGCAAAATTGATCTTGACCACAATTTTCAGTGTCAAATTGTTTTTCTATTGCATCATATAGTGCTCATTAGAAAGGAAAGTTCCGTTCTTTTAGAAAAAATGTTTGCAATTTCATTAATACTTAGACTGATTTTATTCATATTTTAAGGTCAAATATGGAATACAATAACATCAATACTAATATCTACTTTTTTGTGCGAATTACTTTATATTTCAATCTTCCTTGATATGCAGTGACAAGCAAAAGTGTAAACACAGCCCGTTGATTTTATGTAGAAAGCGAATGTCGAAGGTATAATGAGAAAAGAGCATTATTTGACCATTCCACAAAATAATTTACCTAAATAGTAGTTAATTCTATTGGATATAATAAACGTGAAGTAGTACTAGTGGACGAAATACTATGTTGAAACCTTGATTCGACGAGTATAATTAATGTGTAAAACTGTAAACGTGGTTTGAGATGTCCATTTTTGTAAAATGTTTTGTACATTATTAATGTTAATGAAAATTAACTATTACATTTCGTTAATAATAACTTGTAGTTACTGTTACCTAATCTTTACCGATCACTTGAAAAATTAGTTTTTTATATTTATGTGTTTACTTTTTTCGCTCGTCGCAGTACATGTTTAAGTCAGATATGAAATATCTGGCGTATTCCAGCGGCTTTAATTAAATCTAAGATGTTGATATCCTTAATATTGAGAATGTTGTTAGTAAAGTAACTATTTCTATCCAAAAACAAGATATCTTTGAGACAACGTGAATTTTCGTTCCAATTTTCTTAACTTACAAGTATAAAATTTTCATCGCATGATACAATCTATCCTACAAAGTTCTTGCACACGACGAAGCTGAGAACATAGATCTTCTTCAAATATTATTTTTTTCACTGCTTCGTGTGGAATTTCTACTCGACGAGATGTTATTAAACGCTTAAAAGCTTATTATTAAACGATAACATACTTTTTCCTACATGAATGAACATGAAAGACGTCGAGTGAGGAATTAGAACAATTGTGGATGGTTGGAAACTATTATGCTGCGATCTACCATTCGTTTTTGCCTATACATACCACGGAACAAAGGATAATTATCACCGAATTCATCCAGAGCACATTTTCTAAGTTTTACTGTATATGATTACGCCCATTATATTATATTATGTTATTACGATGTTATCTAATTAATTGTTGTCTATTTGTTTTGATACTTATATTAACCATTATTTATAACATAATATACTAAATACAATTAGTATACACAATTAGTATAGGGATTAGTATAAGAAATTTTAAACAGCTTTTTTCAAAAGAACGAATCATTTACGATCCAGGGGTTTTCTGAAACTTTCGTTTCTCGTGATGAGTACTTTATGATGCAATAAAAAATTTTATCTGAAAATTATACTCAAGATCAATTTCATGATCCATTTTCTCTAACAGATCTCCATCTTCCACAGCTATAACAAATAATTTTTTGACACTCTATACATTTAACATCGATTATAATTCTGATAATTGAAACACCGAACATCAATGTGTTTATTCACTACGCCAACACAGATAACAATTAACATTGATATATAATATATATTTGACGATATATATCTGAAAGAATAGAAATTTCATTTAATCGACTATATGACCATACTCGGTTAAGTACCAACAACGACTATCTATCAACCTTATCTTACTTCCTCGAAGATATAGAAAGACTTTAAAAATTTCAGCCATGTGATTTGGTCCTTTAAAATTTAGAAGTAATATAACGATAAAAAACATAGGGTAATCTGAAAGAATTTTTCGCAGAATTTCCTTCCCCTTTGAATTGGCTTTTATACAGAACGACTTTAACCTTTTCAAGGAAATACCTATAGATTGTGACGATCTATGATTTTAAATAGAGAGGTATATCTGAAAAGAGGTGGATGTAAAACGTAGCGTATAAAACGTAGATCAAATCTTTATTCAAGGTGTGGCGGCACTCGACAAGCCGAAAAATCAGCAGTACCCCGGCAGCGACATCTACAGCCCCCAGTGACACTTACAGCGGAACAGGCCTACTATCTACCACAACTATAACTCACAACACGGCCACCTCAAAGGATTTTTCTCTTCGCAGAGAATCAGGTTTTCAAGAACGATCGAATATGTATGCACTTGATTTACACGTGAAGTTGTCATTAAAAATATTGTTGCGTTTAAAAAGATAAATATTGATTTAAATTTAATGAAATTGTTAGTCCAATTGTTTTAAGCTTAAAGATACGTAGGTGTCACATTTATATATTGAAAACCTGGGAGCGGCATTAATTAACAAACCTAGTCACGCGCACACGTACTTCAAAACCATGCTTGAAAATCGATATTCCCTGAAACAATGCATCGTTCTCCGCTACCAATTTATTTTCGCACGAAGAATCAGTCCATTCATCGTTGCCGCCACCATCGCTACTGTAATCTATATTACTCGAATAAATTCTATATCTTGATTGGAAAATCGCATATTTTAACGAACTTTCTGTGTTTTTTTTTTATGATTTTAATTGGCAATTTCCGAAATTGAACTATAGCTTGAGAATAAACCGATAATATTTGAGGGTATATATACATACATCATGTTTTTGATGGGTTTTGTAGTAAAATAATTGTAGAAAAAGCAAACTTTTTAAGAAAAAATTACCATATTCGAGTAATAAATTATAGAAAATTACCAATGTAATTTAAAACTTAAAAAGAAGAATCTATTACACGTAATAAAGCGAAAATTCAATAAAGTGATTACTAACCGTATTACCAGCGACAATCGTGTAACGGCGATTCGTAAATAAGTTAGTCGTCTATTTGGAGAAACGTCGCTGGCAATATCGTCACATTTTAATTACGTCAGCGCTATCAATTGGTCTTGGAAGAAAGTTTTCCATTATGTACATTTGCCCACGGCGTCGTTCCAACAAATGAGTCCGAGTTTTGAATCGCTTTCTCTTATATCACGAATTTGTAACGGTGCTTCTTCAAACTTTAAACGATTGTAATGAATGCCTTTGCGTACAAAGACTGATACCTGGTTTGACTAGAAGCTTCAGCTAATTAGTGCCCCAGTTAATTTGGATGTTCACTACCACGCCACTTATGAAGTGGCTTCGTGTCCGAGCGGATTTCCTCCACGTAAAAAAAAAAGAAAAAGAAAAAGGAAAAAAAAAGAAAAAGAGATAGGAAAAGAAGAAAAAGAAAAAGGAAAAAAAATAGAAAAAGAGAAAGGAAAAAAAGAAAAAGAAAAAAAAACAGTTAATTTGGATGTTCACTACCACGCCACTTAAGAAGTGGCTTCGTGTCCGAGCGAATTTTCCCCACGTAAAAAAGAAAAAAGAAAAAGAAAAAGAAAAAAAAGAAAAAGAGAAAGGATAAAAAAAGAAAAAGAAAAAAAATAATTAATTTGGATGTTCACTACCACGCCACTAATGAAGTGTCTTCGTGTCCGAGCGAATTTTCCCCACGTAAAAAAAAAAGAAAAAGAAAAAGGAAAAAAAAGAAAAAGAGAAAGGAAAAAAAAGAAAAAGAAAAAGGGAAAAAAAAGAAATGAGGGTAATGATGCAAATATTTTTTGTAGCCATTATATAGAATTTCGATGGTATAATTAATCAGTATCAACTTACCAGCCCCTGACGGGAAGAAAGTGACAAAAATAACCTGCAAGCAGATGAGCATTGCAAGTATTTTCGAGTACGAGTTCTTCATGGTTGTAAAAGATCAGGGGATGTTGTCGCTCTAGAATAGGGGAAAATCAGCTGTTTAAATAACTGTTGTGTGGGCACTGGAGTGCGTAGACCAGAAATATCTGCGACAAAAATCAGAATGCATTTGTTTTCACATGATTGGATCAATTTTGTGTAGGACTAAGCTGACTGAACCTAACACGGGATAATTGTCCAACTTACGACCTTAACAAGCCCGCTTGATTCCCTATAAGCGCTTGAAATTGATGCTTGTATTCTTTCGAGATTATCAAGCTTTGCCCCCCCCCCCTTAGATCGTGTTTTCTCAAACAGAAAATATTTTAAGCGTACTCGTTGGCAAAACAGTTCACGGATAGTTCGTCCTCTGCTTGTTATTTGTTACAATACCGTTAACAAATAAATTCATGAAACATAGTGGTATCGCATAAATTGAAAATAAAAGCTTTGCGTATACTTGGGAGTTGAACTTTGGCTATTATACGTGTGTTATATATATATAATACACAATTATATGTACATATATAGAAGATTGCTTAGAATTTGGAGCTTAATAACATATCTCAAAATCATTGACTTTAAAGAAGGTGAACCTTACTTACCAAATTTCCTTCCGCCAAATGATACATAAAAATTGAAAAAAATAATATACATAGTTTTGACTTTCTTCCGCATTATAATTTGAATCACTCGATTTATTCGACTAAAGATAATCAAGCAATAACCTTACTTTACACGTATTCTCATCACGTGAAATAGGTCACATCAGGGATTTTCAAAAGTCGATGGAATATTAATAGCGATTAATTATTTATGCATGTATTCTGCACGGTTAAAGCAATCACCTAGTGAATTATCGAGTTCCAGGAATATCAATTAGTCTTGGAAAAAAGTTTTCCATTATGTACTTTTGCCCACGGCGTCGTTCCAACAAATGAATCCGAGTTCTGAATCGCTTTCTCTCATATCACGAATTTGTAACGGTGTTTCTTCAAACTTTAAACGATTGTAATGAATGCCTTTGCGTACAAAGACTGATACCTGGTTTGACTAGAAGCTTCAGCTAATTAGTGCCCCAGTTAATTTGGATGTTCACTACCACGCCACTTATGAAGTGGCTTCGTGTCCGAGCGGATTTCCCCCACGTAAAAAAAAAAGAAAAAGAAAAAGGAAAAAAAAAGAAAAAGAAAAAGGAAAAAAAAATAGAAAAAGAGAAAGGAAAAAAAAGAAAAAGAAAAAAAACAGTTAATTTGGATGTTCACTACCACGCCACTTAAGAAGTGGCTTCGTGTCCGAGCGGATTTCCCCCACGTAAAAAAAACAAGAAAAAGAAAAGGAAAAAAAAAGAAAAAGAGATAGGAAAAGAAGAAAAAGAAAAAGGAAAAAAAATAGAAAAAGAGAAAGGAAAAAAAAGAAAAAGAAAAAAAACAGTTAATTTGGATGTTCACTACCACGCCACTTAAGAAGTGGCTTCGTGTCCGAGCGAATTTTCCCCACGTAAAAAAGAAAAAAGAAAAAGAAAAAGAAAAAAAAAGAAAAAGAGAAAGGATAAAAAAAGAAAAAGAAAAAAAATAATTAATTTGGATGTTCACTACCACGTCACTAATGAAGTGTCTTCGTGTCCGAGCGAATTTTCCCCACGTAAAAAAAAAAGAAAAAGAAAAAGGAAAAAAAAAGAAAAAGAGAAAGGAAAAAAAGAAAAAGAAAAAGGGAAAAAAAAGAAATGAGGGTAATGATGCAAATATTTTTTGTAGCCATTATATAGAATTTCGATGGTATAATTAATCAGTATCAACTTACCAGCCCCTGACGGGACGAAAGTGACGAAAATAATTTGCAAACAGATGAGGATTGCAAGTATTTTCGAGTTCTTCATGGTTGTAAAAAATCAGGTAATGTTGTCGCTGTAGAATATGGGAAAATCAGGCGTTTCAATATCAGTTGTGCGGGCACTGGAGTGCGTAGACCAGAAATATCTGCGACAAAAATCAGAATACATTTGTTTTCACATGATTGGATCAATTTTGTGTAGGACTAAGCTGACTGAACCTAACACGGGATAATTGTCCAACTTACGACCTTAACAAGCCCGCTTGATTCCCTATAAGCGCTTGAAATTGATGCTTGTATTCTTTCCAGATTAACAAGCTTTGCCCCCCCCCCCTTAGATCGTGTTTTCTCAAACAGAAAATATTTTAAGCGTACTCGTTGGCAAAACAGTTCACGGATAGTTCGTCCTCTGCTTGTTATTTGTTACAATACCGTTAACAAATAAATTCATGAAACATAGTGGTATCGCATAAATTGAAAATAAAAGCTTTGCGTATACTTGGGAGTTGAACTTTGGCTATTATACGTGTGTTATATATATATAATACACAATTATATGTACATATATAGAAGATTGCTTAGAATTTGGAGCTTAATAACATATCTCAAAATCATTGACATTAAAGAAGGTGAACCTCACTTACCAAATTTCCTTCCGCCAAATGATACATAAAAATTGAAAAAAATAATATACATAGTTTTGACTTTCTTCCGCATTATAATTTCAATCACTCGATTTATTCGGCTAAAGATAATCAAGCAATAACCTTACTTTACACGTATTCTCATCTCGTGAAATAGGTCACATCAGGGATTTTCAAAAGTCGATGGAATATTAATAGCGATTAATTATTTATGCATGTATTCTGCACGGTTAAAGCAATCACCTAGTGAATTATCGAGTTCCAGGAATATCAATTGGTCTTGGAAAAAAGTTTTCCATTATGTACTTTTGCCCACGGCGTCGTTCCAACAAATGAATCCGAGTTCTGAATCGCTTTCTCTCATATCACGAATTTGTAACGGTGTATCTTCAAACTTTAAACGATTGTAATGAATGCCTTTGCGTACAAAGACTGATACCTGGTTTGACTAGAAGCTTCAGTTAATTAGTGCCCCAGTTGATTTGGATGTTCACTACAACGCCACTCCCCCCCCCTCCCAAAAGTGGCTTGGTGTCCATGCGGATTTCCTCCACGTAAAAAAAAAGAAAAAGAGAAAGGAAAAAAAAGAAAAAGAAAAAAAAACAGTTAATTTGGATGTTCACTACAACGCCACTTAAGAAGTGGCTTCGTGTCCGAGCGAATTTTCCCCACGTAAAAAAAAAAAGAAAAAGAAAAAGGAAAGAAAAAGAAAAAGAGAAAGGATAAAAAAAGAAAAAGAAAATGGGAAAAAAAAGAAAAAGGAAAAAAAAGAAAAAGAGAAAGGAAAAAAAAGAAAAAGAAAAAGAAAATGAAAAAAAAGTTAATTTGGATGTTATAAAATGTTATATAACCAAGAACTTATCTTCTACTTGGTAGTCGAATAAGAGAAGACCGAGCCATTGAATCGCTCAAATAGATTAGCTGATTCGCTTAACGTATTTTTACTTCCCATGACGTAAACAAGAGCAGAAAGTACACAAGTAATAATACAGAAATGTCGAATGTACAGAGGAATAGATTTCGTTAAATCATTAGCACGTAACATTTCCTTATAATTCTATTTGTGTATAGCAAAATAGCTTGTGTGCTTTCATGAATTATATTTGATATTTAGAAGCTTTCATGTAGGTAGATATATAACTCGTGTTAATTAGTAATTTAACAATACATCATGACAACATATCATTTTCGTTTCTTCGTTTATCTCGTTATGCGCGTAAACGAATGTGTAAATAAAGACATATAATCAACGATAACATGTAGTGGCAAGCATATTGGTGAAATGATTGTGGATGATTTCACTCGGTGTATCGGTAAATAAACTTTGATAGACATTGCCGATGAATTCGCTGTCGGTGAAATCGTGTCGATGAAATAATTGTCAGTGATTTAAAGATAACCCAATTTATTGATCTCTCCTTCATAGAGTTGTACGTCTCTCTATAAAACATATTCTACTTGGAAGGGCTGAAACATTTAGCTTAGTCGCACTAAACTGGACTGGACTGCAAGTAAGAAGATTGAAATGCAAAATTCACGTGTGAGCGCAACGGTTTAGATGGAAAGTTCGATAAGGCGATTATGTATATTAACCCGAAAAAAAGCTCATGGCTTTGCAACGCGTTACTCGCAACACGGAATTTCCCTCGCTGAAATAATCCTATTACAACGATACGATTTTCCTTAACTGATCTCGCAATGTAATTCTCCCTCTACAACTTTTTATTAGGTTTGAAACACGAGAGTTTCGAAGCTCTGCAAAGTCTCGCGAATCTAGAAGTCGAGTTTCAACGTATCTTCGCTTCTTATTTTATAGCTGTTAATAGTTATTATCTCTCTCTGCACGTACATCAAACGAGTACTTATGTAAATCCAAAGGAAACGGAAACAACCGAGAATAATTGAGGATAATTCGAATACGTACCGATTAGTAAAGTGTTTGGCAAAGAAAAAAAAAGGAAAATTGTATCGGAGAAATAGGGGAAAAACGGTGGCGTACATCAAGCAATCTTTATGGCTGTAATACATTTATTATTCATTTATGTTCATTTTCTATCGCGTAACAGACGTTGAAATAACTGGCAGAACGAGCATATAAATCTTGTATCGCTCGACATGACTTCTCCCGATGGAAAAATATTCACCAGCCTGGGATCGTGCATCGCTAATTACTCCGTTACTTTTACATTTGGAACGCGTTTCCATCCATACAAAAAAGCAAGAAGGCAAACCCTATCGCACAGTCATGAAGAGATGCAAAAGCAAGAAACCAACCAACGACATGCCGATCGACATGGTGGAAGCAGTCCTACAGAGGCTATTCACCATGGGACACGGACTCTCCCATTACGAGGGCCGCGAAGAGGCAGAGACCGAAGAAGAGGAAGACATCAGCTTCAGCGTCGTCATCGGCGAAGGCGATGTCGTCGATGCCGCCGGAAGAATGAACACCAAGAAGGCTGCAGGAGTCGATGGAAGACTCCTGGACTGCTGGAAGCAGGAGCTGGAAGCAAGCTGGAACCAGACTGCTGGAAGACGGTCAGAGTAATACTGCTAAGGAAGCCGGGAGAGGATCCCGGTCTCCCTAACGCGTACCGGCCGAAAAGCATACTCCCAGCCATGAGCAGGATCTGGGAAAAATGCTTTAACAAGATCATCGAGAGATGCATCGGAACGGACCCGTTCCATCGGAGGCAGTATGGGTTCAGAAAGAAGAATTAGCTTAGCGAATACCGATAAGAACAGGAAGAAGCTGAAACGGACACAGCGAACGGCCCTGTGCATACCGTACCGTCTCCCACGCTGCACTTTGCGTGTTGACCGGGAATCTCCCGATCTACATAAAGATAAAGATGCTCGGAGAGACTTACGAGAGGAACAAGATCCATAAGACCAGGATCGGCGCGGATGACGGCAACGAGCTGAAGGAGGAACTGGAGGCGCAAGGAAATTAATACCGAGTGCGCTGCTATTTACCAAAAAGAAGATGGACATCGATCATCACACCGTGCAGCTGTTAACCGGGCATGGGAGTGTGACGGCACTCGACAAGCCAAATACCACCACTCGACACTAAATACTGTCGGACGACGGCAGCGACATCTACAGCTCCCAGTGACAATTACAGCGGACCAGGCCCAACTACTACAACTATCACGCACGTCCAATAAATATATAACGCACACACGCTCACCTCTACAGGAGTTTTGGTTTCTATAGGAAGAGGATTGGCAAGAGCAGCGACAGCAACTGTCTCGACTGTGCACACCCTAACGACGATGCAGAGCACGCCCTCTTCACGTGCCCGAAGTGAACGGACAGAAGGATTGAGCTGGAGAACGCTCTTGGCGACGTGGACAATCTGATCGCCACGGTGACCGCCAAGAACGAGAGCTGGGATAAATTCAGGCAATTTCGCAAGACCGTCATGTCTCACAGGAGGGTGACAGCGAAGGCCTTGAAGGAGGTAAGGAGGAGAACGAGAGCAACAACAACTACGCGGAGCAGTGAAGGCAGAGATACAAGACAACAAAGAACCACAGAAGGAGATCAGCCCAGTATTCTGAACTAGCTGAGAAGATGACGAGAGCAATACTGAATATACAGTATACTGAATATACAGAATAACTGCCCGACGAAGAAGATACAACGGGGCATGAAAGGACAACCCTGATGACTGCCGACAGGTTTTACCGGGGTTGTCTGTCCTCAAAGCAAAGGAAAAAGGAGGAGGGGTTTTTAGTGGGTATGGCAACAACATCCGCCCGAGTCCCACATAACCCAGTGATGCGGATCACTGGGTATGCGTAACAGCATTTTCCCCTCCTCACGCAAAAAAAAAAAAAAAAAAAAAAAAAAACTATACACTCTATCAATTTTAAGTTAATAATTTCGTTATTATATAATTTTTCTTAGTCTAAACTGAATCCAGGAGGAAGAACTTTCATCCAATTACATACTTCATTAATTCATGAATTATATTCGTTACCGTACGTACAAAAAGAAAGTTGACTGATATAAAAATTCAAAGGATAGAACTTCTAATCTCGCGATTGGAAACAGATTCAGTTCAATGGTTTAATTTGCCATTTAATTGAATTCTCTGGCAATTTCAGCGAACTGTGGGCTTTAAAAGTGTCCCGCATTCAAACGCAAGACTTCTCCTCCACCTTTCCCTTTCTTTCAATTCCAACCTCAAGTAATTGACCTATTAATTCGACGATATATTTACATGCTTGCAAGGGATTCAAACAACTTCGTTGCGTTAAATTCGCAATTATAACCAACACGAATGTCTCAATCAATGTGCAGCTCGAAACAAATAAAAGATAATTAACTTTTCAATATAACGATTGATATGTTTGATGAAGAAAAATTTATGAATTTTTAAAAACGTCTCCTAGTACATTTAGCATTGTTATAATAAAAACTTAGAACACATACGCACACATATACTATTCCATGAAATGATTTACACAGCTATGAGTCTAATCCTATCATGTTATAAAGGGATGAACGAACTTTTCCTAATAAATATAACTTTATACAAAATCTTGTTTAAAAAAATTAGTTTTTTATTCTCATTAAATTAATTTAATATCAGAATATATAATTTTAGTCGTTATCAAAATTTTATGTCAAATGCGTTCATAGATACATATATAAATAAATGTATAATCCTATGTATTTATTTCAACTGAATTCTTAACTTAAATATTTATTAACAATATTCTGACGAATATGCAATGAAAGATAAAAACAACTTTATTTTTCTTATAGAATGTCTCATGCTTCTTACTCATTTTATGTTTCTCGTTGTCAGTGCGTAACTACTTATCAGCCGCATGAATGCTAAGTTTTACTACTGAGAAACGAAGAGACATATAGATGCAAATATACGCTACCTCGTGTGAAAAAACATCAGATACATTAACCAGAAGGAATATCCGATACATATAAAATTCATAGCGTAGTTATTTATACATACGGAATATTTCTTTCTGTATGAAATATTCTTTCTTCTGAATTCTTATTATAAATGTATGTCCATTTCCTACCTTAAAATGTCTCTCCTTTGAAAAACTCCATTTAAATATAACGATTAACAAAATATTACCAATAAAAATATTAAAACGAGATGCTGAAAGAACCTTTTAACGAAGTACAAATGATTATTTCAACTTTAATTCTGTTAAATTTGAATTGAATCATTTATAAACCGAACAGGTGTATAAAATTTTATTGCGTAAAAATCGTGAAGCTGAAAATTAGGAACGAATAACGAATGAGTAACCTAGTTTCATTAAAAGGTACGTGTACGCCGATCCGCGTAACAACTTCGACACTCCAATTATTATAAAGCATGTACCCTTCAGAGATTTTTTGCGCGAACGCAAGATACCTTTTACACGTGCAACTGAATAAGTGGAACGTGATTTTCAATATTTCTTCTTGTAGAACTTGTAACAACGTAACTGTTTCACGAATATTTTCCCTGACACTTTTACAACGATGCGTAGAAATCTCCTTTTCTAATTAATAATTTCAGCATTTCTCTGAACAGTTTCGTTGCGATTAAAAAATATACAAAGCTTACGACGTGCTTGTTTAAAAATATTTATATGGAACAAGATTTCGAATTTGTCGCATCAATCGCGATCTCAGCAGGTGTAAATTAATTCGTTCTAATGAACGAATAAATTAAACGGCTCGTGACAAAAATTATCCCTGTCCATGTTTGTTTTTCTAAAACTAATTCAAGGCGAGTTAAATGAATCGCTGTGTACCCTATTCGCGCAGCATGTGTTTTAACGACCAGCATGCAAGCGTTAACGGTGTACTTTAGTTTCTCATGGTTGTGTTAAGCTGGTTGCTCTTAGAATGAGCATATACTTACAAAAGGAGGTGAACAGAAGATAGCCTGGCACCATTTTGGCTCCGAATGGTAGCAGACGCAGAGGCTGCAAACCGAAGGTCCCGGCACATACATCAGTCCATGTGAGATAACTTCTCCTTCGAAATCAATACAGTTTTCTCCTAAAGCCACTGAAAACGATTACCAGCGTCAATATCTTTGCCACTCGACAATTTTTCGTACTTCGCCTCATATATTCTCCATGTTAGACATACCATAAAATATTTCGTGCAATCGCGTATTCCTGTCTAATGTCAGGAATTCTCTTTCCATAGATCTGCGTTTCCCATATTAAATATTTTGCTTATCAGTAAACATTCTTACAATTTGTGATTAATACTGTACGTACAAGAACGTTAAGTTTTTGACGTTGTAATATTTCACATGAAATAATAATGGCTGTATAACGACTAACTTATTAATTAATTAAATTCGTGTATATCAAGTTTCCTATCATTTAATACTTTCGTGTAACTACAGAGATTTGATACTATGAAATGAAATATAAAACTTGGTAAAAAGACGCGCTTCGTTAGGAAATGAGGGTAATGATGCAAATATTTTTTGTAGCCATTATATAGAATTTCGATGGTATAATTAATCAGTATCAACTTACCAGCCCCTGACGGGAAGAAAGTGACAAAAATAACCTGCAAGCAGATGAGCATTGCAAGTATTTTCGAGTACGAGTTCTTCATGGTTGTAAAAGATCAGGGGATGTTGTCGCTCTAGAATAGGGGAAAATCAGCTGTTTAAATAACTGTTGTGTGGGCACTGGAGTGCGTAGACCAGAAATATCTGCGACAAAAATCAGAATGCATTTGTTTTCACATGATTGGATCAATTTTGTGTAGGACTAAGCTGACTGAACCTAACACGGGATAATTGTCCAACTTACGACCTTAACAAGCCCGCTTGATTCCCTATAAGCGCTTGAAATTGATGCTTGTATTCTTTCGAGATTATCAAGCTTTGCCCCCCCCCCCCTTAGATCGTGTTTTCTCAAACAGAAAATATTGGAAGCGTACTCGTTGGCAAAACAGTTCACGGATAGTTCGTCCTCTGCTTGGTATTTGTTTCAATACCGTTAACAAATAAATTCATGAAACATAGTGGTATCGCATAAATTGAAAATAAAAGCTTTGCGTATACTTGGGAGTTGAACTTTGGCTATTATACGTATGTTATATATGTCGGGTCGGCGTTAACATTTGAGTTAGGGTTGAGGGCGTGAAACGAATCCCTATTGGCGCTAGACGTGATCATTATGCAATAAAGGAGATATTTACTAGTGCAAATATGACTATGATGGAATTGGACAAGTAATCGGATAATTAGGTACTCGAGAAGCTAATGACAATGATCCTAGGCTCACTAACGAATCCGCGGTCAAGGGGATGACGGACTCTACTTTTCCTCAGCGTCTAAGTTGTACTCAATATTAATGCACGAGGCAATCACTACGTATCTGAGAGTTACTTGAATCGTCTTTGAGATCGTACCGGAGAGTGGTTCTCCATCACGGTAACGCTGTCGAGGAAAACTATGATGGGTGTGCCCAAGGGCACGAAATCATCGGATTCGTGGAGAAAAGCCTTCATTCGGAAAGTGAGGGAAATTGGCGTTACTGTTAATTGGTCAATTTCCATGTTGGTGGTTAGGAAAGGGTGCTAGCCGCCCTTAAGAGAAAGTTCGAGAAGAGGAAGCGTCGTTGGTGAGAAAAATAGATTTCTCCTATTTTCTCGTAGTTGGGACGAGGACTGTTTGTCGGTTTGAAGGACTTTAGTTAAACAGACCTTAAGATTTATAGCAGGTCCTCGGGCTAGCTGAACATGTACTGTGGAGACGCGTCGACATCTGGTAATCATCTTACTCAAAGAATAGAGTCTGCGTGTGGCGAGCCACGGGACAGAAATCGTTGAAATGCTTACCGTCGTGCCCCGTCCTAAGTATTTCTTTTAAGGAGAGCTATAGGGTTACTTCATGCCTTTGTTAGACAAAACGTTCATCCCTTGACCGCGACTACGTTCGGCGACTGGTTGTCGCCTCGAGCCCGAGCTCACTATCATAAATCTCAAATAAGTACAGTCGAATCGAATGACAACAGTTTCTTAATTCGGCTATGGTGAAAACCAAATTACAATACTAGGGGTCTTCCCAAAGTTCCGAAGGGAAGGTTCCAGTATTCTTTCATCTCCGACATATATATATAATACACAATTATATGTACATATATAGAAGATTGCTTAGAATTTGGAGCTTAATAACATATCTCAAAATCATTGACATTAAAGAAGGTGAACCTTACTTGAACGATGAAACGTTTGATCAGATAATGTTCTTCGTTCGATACTAAAGGAAATTGAGAAGAAACATCGAAAATTCGTTAATAAAACGAATTTCTTTGTTTCTGTGAGATAATAAACTTGATATACGTATTGGTTTTTAAAATCAATATATCTAACCAATGGGCACACTTTTAACAAGGGTGATGGAACATACCAAAAATCTTTCAAGATGGTCTTGGCAACGGAAGAGTCGAAAATATGACAATTATAAATGAAAAATTCTAATATTTTACAGCTGACAACGATAAAGAACTCCAGATATTCTCCTAATTAATTTACAACAAATTCGCGTATATGATCGATAGCTGACGTCATTGTGCCCCACAGCCCTTGTAAAACGATAAGAATTTCCTGGAAAAACTTGTAGCCACGAAATGAAAAATATGATAAAACTTCTAACAAGAGTACTGAGACGAGCAACTTTGTACTTACCCTTTCGGAGTAGGGAACGTGATTAAACGTCCGCGAGTTCGAAACTTTTGTAAGTCACTGGCACGGCCGCTGCTTATGGTGGGAATGTAATAGATATGTCGGAGATGAAAGAACACCGGAGCCTCCCCTTTGGAGCGGTGGGAGGACCCCCTTAGCGCTGTAATCCAGATTTCATCATAGCCGCACTAAGAAACTGTTGTAATTCGATCCGACTGTACTTATTCGAAATTTATGATAGTGAGCTCGGGCTCGAGGTGACAACCGGTCGCCGAACGTAGTCGCGGTCAAGGGATGAACGTTTTATCTAACAGAGGCATGAAGTAACTCTATAGCTTTCCTTAAAAGAAATACTTGGGACGGGGCACGACGGTAAACATTTCAACGATTTCTGTCCCGTGGCTCGCCACACGCAGACTTTGTCCTTCGGGTAAGACGATTGCCAGATGCCAACGCATCTTCACAGTATATGTTTAGCTGGGCGAGGACCCGCTACGAATATTAAATTTCAATTACACAAAGTCTCTCAAATAGACAAATGGCCTGTGCCCCGACTACGGGAAGATAAGAGAAATCTATCCTTCCACGAACGACGCTTCTCGCTAGCAACTTTCCCCAAGGACAGCTAATATCTTTCTCTAACCACCAACATGGAAATTGACCAATTAACAGCAACGTCAATTTCCCTCACCCTTCGAGCGAAGACTTTTCTCCGCGAATCCGATGATCTCGTGCCCTTAGGCACACCCATCATAGTTTTCTTCGACAGCGTCACCGCGACGGAGAGTCACTCTCTAGTGCGATCTCATCAGTAATCGACCTGTCTTTCGTATACGAAATAATTGCCCCCGTGCTCTAACATATAGTGTAACTTAGACGCAAACGAAGGGTAAAGTCCAGTATCCGTTGACCGCGGAAACGTTGCCGGAGCCGAGACCATTGTCATAGTGCCGCGAATATCGAAACCTTGCGATTATCTATCGACGCTGTAAATCTCCCTAATTTGTGTCAATAAACTCAACCATTGTTACACCGCACCTATGGCTAATTCCAACGAAGATTCACCGAACACCCCCACCCCCAATCCTGACGTGCGTCCGACATCAGAAGTGGGATTCGAATCGGTTATGACGGTGAACGGAATGAGGGCCATTTTGCGTGGCCTAGTGGAGGAGCTGAATTTGAAGCCGAGTGCGGAACCTACCAAAACTGTGCTACCGGATTTTAACCCCGACATCCCGGGCGCCGATCCAGTCGCATGGTGTACCACTGCTGGTCTGATTATGAAGGACCACCCCCTACAAGACCGTTCGCTAGCCACCGCTTTGAGCAGTGCTCTGAAGGGTTCCGCAGCAAATTGGTTTACGCAGGGAGTGTTCGAAGAAGGCCTCACTTGGCCAGCGTTTACGGAACTTTTTACGACGCGTTTTGGTGGCAAGGATACAGCAACCTCGACACTAATAAAGATACTTAACGAACAACCACAGAAGGGCGAAAACACGGCGGCTTTCGCCGCTCGCGTCCGTTCCCTCATAAAGATGAAGTGGCAACATATAACCTTGCCGGAATTATTCAATGCTATCGCCTTTTATCGAGTGAAGTCAGTCGACCGGCGTATCGAACGAGTGGCACTCGAGAAGGATATCCGGACCGAGGACCAATTTTTAAGCGAAATAAGAGTCTTCGCTCACGAGAAGAGGCCGGCGACAAGCAATACACCAACTAGCCCCGAAACCAAACGACACAAGCTGTCCGACCCCCAGAACAAGTGCCTCTACTGCGGTGCCTTTGGACATAAAATGACGGAGTGCCGCAAGAAGATGCGGGCCGAGAAACGGAAGATACGACGTCCAGAAGGAGGCCGACAAGCTACATCGTCCAAGCCGGTTTGCTTCAAGTGTCAAGCGGAAGGACACATCGCCTCTGACTACCCGCTGCGGAAGGAGAGAGGAGACAGCAACGGCCAGGAACGTCGAGTCGAATCCTGCGTGGTGGAGGCCCCAACCGGTAAATTAAGCCTCCAGGGTGAGTCGTTCCCATTTTGCTTCGATTCTGGGGCCGAATGCTCGTTAATTAAGGAGTCCGTTGCCCCGAAATTTCCCGGCATACGAACGGCCGACGTAGTAGTAATGCGAGGGATAGGGAATGCATGCGTTAAGAGTACGTCGCAGATTTTGTCCACCGTATGCATCAACGGTTTTGCGCTCGAGATAACTTTTCACGTCCTCCCCGATAGCCACTTAAAATACGATATCATGATTGGTCGCGAAATTTTGAGCCAAGGCTTCGACGTACATATTACGCGCGACAGTCTCAATATTTGCAAAACGAAAATAGTTAACGCCTGTAATAGGACCGTCGAAAACGAGATCGATCTCGGTGAAGTAGACACCGAGGTACTTGGTAACGATAAGGGCCGGTTAATTTCCATTCTCGAAAGGTTTAAAAACTCATTCATCACGGGTTTCCCACGTACTTGTAACGTAAATCACATCAGAGACCAGGACACACACACACCTCGGGCAGGATGGTGTCCCGGTCGGCATACTTCGAACCCGATGGACCGACGAGAGGAACACATGGCGACCTTGGCGACAATGTATATTGGCGGAGTACCTGAGGATTCATTTATGGCCTAACGGCCCTTCCACCAAATGTTCCAGAAGCGTAGCAACGGTCACGTACGCCTACAGGGTAGTGGGGATAATGAGAGAACAGATGACCGAAAGTAAAAAGATTGTAAGACTCACTCTCGTACGGTCACGGCTAGAGTTCGGAAGTGTCTTATACTTGTATAAACCAAGTGAAAATAAAGTCTTGTTCTTCCTTATAAAATTTCTCTTTATTTTTACGTGACATTTTGGCGATCCTGCCAGGATCCATCAACTTCAAGAAAACGAAATTACGCATTTCGGGCTACGGTCAACTTTGAAGATTGAGGATCAGTGGACCACTGTAACAGAGCAGACACTTTCGACGTTTCGACAAAGGAACACCGCAACGGAACCTTTCCTACGGGTTAAACGATCAAGGTGAGCAAGCCCTGGATTCTTTTGTCAAATACAGATCGAGAACAGACAGCACAATTAGTATAACAATGGCAACGCCACGAGAAGACAAAACCGAAACTGTTAGCGCCGCTTTAACTAACAGCGGAATAGACCCAACAGTTAAAGCTTTGCTTGATGCAATGCAGAAACAAATGAGTATGCTTGCACTGCGTATGGATGAAGTTGTAGCAAAAACAAAAACGGGAAATGTATCGGAGGCCAGTTCCCTAATAACCGTAGACGAAGTAACCCACACCGCTAAAGATCTATCGGTCCTTCGAGAATCTCGCCCATTACTTCAAACACCACCTCAACCATCCTGGGAAAGGACTTTTCCTGAACAATATACGCAACCAGAGCTAAAAGCTGAGAGTGCATTAAAATGCATTCCGATATTAAACGGAGAGGATGATATAGACGTGGAGGATTTTATTCATGAAATACAAGAAGTAAGAATGATGTGTAGCGAACCAACACTATTGCTAAAAATGATTAAAATAGAGAAGATTGTAGGAAAAGCCGCAATGGCAATCCGCAATATTCGTATTACCGAATTCGAATCTCTGTATGAAGCATTGAGACGTAATGTAGCTGCGCAAGTATCAGTGAGAGAACAACAGGACGAATTAAGGGGAATGAGGCAAGGATTAACCGAAAGCGTGCAAAACTATAACATCAGATTTCGGAGTGTTTTTAACAAACTCCAACACAGCATTACCAACGAGTATAGAGACGAACTAACTCGACGGGTGATGAACGAGCAACTATACATGGACTCTGTGACCGACTATGTAGGAGGCCTTCGTCCAGAAATAGGGCAGGCGCTAATGGCTAATCCCCCCCCAAACCTCATCGAAGCAGAAAGGAAAGCAATGAATATGGAAAGATACTTTCGCGAGCACAGCTCTCGCAGACAGATGACGCGACAAACAACCGCCCCGCCATTTTATCGTAACCAGGCTTCTCATCCAGCAGACAATCGCCTCGCTATTACAAGTAACACAAATAATAAAACTCCACTCACACAAAATATTCTACCAAGAACGAACAATTTTACGAAGTTTGGGAACAGACCATTAAGCGAAAGGACGCAAGCGAAATATCCCAAATGCAATCGATTGGGACACCTTCCAAATCAATGCCAAAATTTTCCGATACCGCCTCAAAGAAAAGCCCCTCCAGGAATAAACCACGTTCAAGAACAATCAGAATTAACAATGCTACCTCAGGAAGATTACCCACAATACTATTACAATTACCAGGACGACCAGGATTGCGATTTCTCGTTGACTCCGGGGCAGGAATCAACTTGCTTAAACAAAGATGCTACCCAGGAAAGACAACAATACCAGACACAAAGAAATTCTCCATGGGACATTCCGAATACGAATCTAATTCCAAAGTCAAATTGAATTTGTTCGACAAAAAAATAGACTTCTCTTTAATAGATGACGATTTCCCAATTATAGAAGATGGCGTATTAGGCTTACCCGGTTTGAATCAATATCGATTCGAACTCTCCAACGAAACATTGAAGTTAGATAACAACACCCTTCTGCTGCAACAAGAACCAACCCTTGCACCAGGAGAAACCATTCAAAAAATTGTATACCTCGAAGGGAAGCCAACGCCAGTGTGCTTTATCAATGGTGGTAAGTCCTCAATTCAAGTTTCTAACATTATCGAAAATACAAATACCATAGATCAAATCCAAAAATTCAAATCTTCGATTCGACTATCGCACATAGAAAAACCTCTCAGAGAACCTGTAGAAAAGATTCTTCTCTATTACATGGATGTATTTAATTTAGACAGCGAAACATTACCATGTACATCTCTTGCTAAACATTCCATTACATTGAAAGAAGATAAAATCATCAACGTAAAATCCTACCGTCCTCCCGAACACCATAAAATCGAAATAAACAAACAAATGACGGAAATGTTAGACAAAAAGATTATAGAACCCTCCGACTCTCCCTATAACTCTCCCGTCTGGGTCGTCCCAAAGAAAATCGACGCGTCGGGGAAACAAAAGTGGCGAATAGTGATTGACTTTCGGAAGTTAAACGAATTAACGGACCAAGACGCATATCCATTACCCGACATTGACGATATACTATCGCAACTAGGGAACGCAAAATATTTCTCCGCTTTAGACTTATCCTCGGGATTCCACCAAATACCCATGGATGAGAATTCGAGGAAGTACACTGCATTTAGCACACCACAAGGGCACTTCCACTATAACAGAATGCCATTCGGGCTCAAGAACGCACCCGCTACCTTTCAAAGAATGATGGACACCGCGTTAAGAAGTTTAATTAATAATCACTGTTTCGTCTATCTCGATGATATCATTATATTCGGGCAATCGATAGAGGAACATAATAAAAACCTAGCCATTATACTCCAAAGACTCAGGGAAGTAGGTCTAAAAGTACAACCGGATAAATGTGAATTCCTAAAACCCGAATTGGAATATTTAGGACACTTAGTGACAGCAAACGGAGTAAAACCTAACCCTGAAAAGATAGAAGCAGTAAAGAACTTCAAACTACCCAAAAATCCTACGGATGTAAAATCGTTCCTTGGGTTAGCCGGATACTATAGAAAATTTATTAAGAATTTCTCGAAAATTGCCAAACCGTTAACGGAACTAACTAAGAAAGACATACAATTCCACTGGACTGACAAAACACAACTTAGCTTCGATACATTAAAAGAAAGACTATGCCAAGCACCAGTACTAAAATACCCCGACTATACGAAAACATTTACGTTAACAACGGACGCCAGTAATGAAGGTCTAGGAGCCATCCTTTCACAAGACGGACACCCTTGTTGCTTCATTTCAAGGACATTAAACCCCCCTGAACGAAATTATACTACGACGGAAAAAGAATTATTGGCCATCGTTTGGGCAGTTAGAAGATTTAGGCAATATTTATTAGGCCGCAAATTCAAAATTCAAACAGACCACCAAGCCCTTAAATGGCTGCACAACTGCAAGGACCCCTCTAGTCGATTGATTCGATGGAGATTGAGATTAGAGGAATACGAATACGATATAGAGTACGTAAAAGGAAAGGAAAACGTAGCCGCTGACACCCTATCCAGAGTACACGCGATAACACAAACTGACGTTTTATTAAGACAATTCAGAGACTGGGAAAAATCAGAAGAAATACCAAAATTATTGAAACTAACATCTAACAAAGACAACTTTTTCCAATTAACAAAATCATATCTGGGCCCATATGACGAAACCGTATGGTTACAGAAAATATCAGACATACTTAAAACAAATAGAAAGATAGGAATAGGAGACAATAACTTAAACGCACAAGACAAAGCACACATAAAAAGATTTCTTTTATTTTTCAATGACCAACGCGACGACATAGAATTTGCTTACGAACCAATACAGAGTTTAAGCGAAGAGGAAATAGAACAAGTACTAAAAGAAAATCATGACTTGGTAGGACATCCCGGAATACAAAAGACGTACGACAGAATCCGAGGCAAATATGATATCCCACACCTAATAGACAGAATAAAAAGCAGAATAGGAACTTGCGCGACATGTCAAACATCAAAGATTACTCGGATAAGAGGAAAGGAGGAACCACAGATAACCGACACCCCGTTAGAATCTAACGACAAAATCGCTATGGATGTGATAGGCCCGTTGAAAAAGACCAAGATAGGAAACCAATACATTCTCTCTATACACGATGAACTAACCAAATATTTAATACTTGTGCCCCTAAAAACACAACAGACCCAATCAATCTGGAATGCTTTATTGAATCATTACATTTATATATTCTCCGCACCGAAACGTATATTAACTGACAGAGGACAAAGTTTCATTAGCGAGCTAATGCAACGATACGAAGAAGCATTTAGGATCAAACACATAAAAACCACCTCATTCCATCCACAATCCAACGGAAGCCTAGAACGAACACATGCTGTAATATCCGACATGTTAAAAGCTATACAAAACGATAATGAAACAGAATGGGATCAAAACCTAAATTTTGTGTGTCTAGCATATAACACTATGGTTCATGATGCCACTGGATATACCCCTTTCGAACTAACATTTGGACACAAGGCCAATCTCCCATCTACCATATCCCAAAATTCGCAAAGAACATACGCTGATGAGGTCAGCTTCAGGAAACGAGAATGGGATGCCAAGCTACTTAAAGCCAGGGAAACTCTAATGAAGAGTAAACAAAGATACCAAAGAGATCAAAGAAAAAAAATTATTAAACCTCAATCCATTTTTAGAGAAGGAGATTTAATATTAGTTCATAATGATCATAAAAAACACAAATTAGATACTGAATGGTTAGGGCCGTACACCATTGAAAAAGTAAAAACCCCTTATTACGAAATAATGGTGAATGACTCGATTAGGAAAATACATGGTAATCGTATTAAACCTTATTTTCCAGGACGGTCTTCACCTTCTCCATAAGTAGCTGTTATGCACTTTGTTTTTGTTTTGTCTTGTCGATTAAGACAAAGAAGAAAACACACTTTTAGCCAATTAGCCTCCATAAAACAATCCTGAAGAAACACTGAGATTTTAGAGGACCAAAATCAATCTAAGGAGGGAGGTATGTAACGTAAATCACATCAGAGACCAGGACACACACACACCTCGGGCAGGATGGTGTCCCGGTCGGCATACTTCGAACCCGATGGACCGACGAGAGGAACACATGGCGACCTTGGCGACAATGTATATTGGCGGAGTACCTGAGGATTCATTTATGGCCTAACGGCCCTTCCACCAAATGTTCCAGAAGCGTAGCAACGGTCACGTACGCCTACAGGGTAGTGGGGATAATGAGAGAACAGATGACCGAAAGTAAAAAGATTGTAAGACTCACTCTCGTACGGTCACGGCTAAAGTTCGGAAGTGTCTTATACTTGTATAAACCAAGTGAAAATAAAGTCTTGTTCTTCCTTATAAAATTTCTCTTTATTTTTACGTGACATACTCGTGTAACTACGGACCAGCTAGAGATACGACTAATCGACCCTAACGTCACCGTCCAAAGAAGTCCTTACAGACTTAGCGAGGAAGAGCGGAAAACCGTGCGGGAGAGAATTAGCGAACTAATTAAAGCAAACATTATAAGACCTAGTAAGTCACCGTTCGCAAGTCCTATGTTGCTCGTGAAGAAGAAGGACGGCTCGGATAGACTGTGCGTAGACTTCCGAGCGCTAAATAAAAATACGGTTGCGGATCGGTATCCCCTACCCCTTATCGCAGACCAAATTGCGAGATTGCAGAACGCGAAATACTTCATTAGCCTCCAGGCTAATATCCATATGGCCAGCGGGTTCCACCAAATCCCCATACATCCCAATTCAACGGAGTATACCGCGTTCGTTACACCCGACGGACAATATGAGTATGTAACAATGCCGTTCGGATTGAAAAATGCACCGTCCGTTTTTCAGAGGGCCATCTTTAACGCCTTAGGCGACCTTGCGTATTCTTACGTCGTCGTTTATTTAGATGACGTCTTAGTTATTGCCGACTCGATAGATCAAGCTCTAGAAAGGTTGAACACCGTACTAGATACTCTTGTGAAAGCCGGATTTTCGTTCAATTTCGCGAAATGTTCTTTTCTGAAAACAACGGTACTTTACTTGGGATATATAATCCATAACGGAGAAGTTCGCCCCAACCCGGGTAAAATACACGCCTTAAGTTCCTTACCCGCGCCAACGACCGTCACTCAGCTCAGACAATTCATCGGGTTAGCTTCGTATTTCCGTAGGTTCGTCCCTAAATTCTCGCAGATGATGAAACCCCTGTATGCGCTCACCTCAGGTAGCAAAAACATAACATGGTCAGATAGGCACGAGAAAATCAGACAACAGGTAGTTTCCGTCCTGACCGACGCGCCGGTACTAATGATATTCGACCCTAATTACCCAATTGAGCTACATACCGACGCCAGCTCGGAGGGCTACGGAGCGATCTTGATGCATAAAGTCGAAGGTAAAAATAGAGTAATCGAGTACTACAGCAAAAGAACTACCCCCGCGGAATCTAGATATCATTCCTACGAACTAGAAACGTTAGCAGTCGTAAACGCCATCAAGCATTTCCGTCACTACCTACACGGACGAGAATTTCTTGTTGTTACGGATTGCAATTCGCTGAAAGCGTCAAGTAACAAAGCGCATTTGAACGATAGAGTCCACAGGTGGTGGGCTTACTTGCAGACTTTCACCTTCGACATTATGTACCGAGAAGGGAAGAGGATGTCCCACGTAGATTTTTTCCCGCGAAATCCCGTAGACTTAGGCCACCGTAAAATTGATAAAATTGCGGAGAAAGAAATCAACTTGGCCGAAATATCGGAAGACTGGCTACTGGCCGAACAGCGTCGCGACCCGCAAATTATAGAAACTACCCGCAAACTACGAAACGACGAGCTCGCGGAAGATATCGCGAATACCTATGAGTTGCGCTCAGGTATGCTCTATCGCAAAGTGCAGCGGAGGGGTAGAACCCTCTGCTTGCCCATCGTCCCGAGAGGCTTTAGATGGTCCGTTATCAACCATGTGCATCAGTCGATTATGCACTTGGGTTGGGATAAGACGCTCGAGAAGCTGTACGAGTATTACTGGTTCGAAGGAATGGCGAAGTATGTTCGCAAATTCGTAGAGAACTGTCATGCCTGTAGAGTTCGAAGGCAAGCTCGGGTAAGATCCAGGCCGAGCTACATCCTATACCTAAGACCAGCATACCTTGGCATACGGTCCACACGGACATAACGGGCAAGCTAAGCGGTAAAAAGGATTCCAAGGAATATGTCATTGTTTTAGTCGATGCTTTCACGAAGTTTGTACACTTACATCATACCCGTAAGATAGACTCCTTTAACACCATCGAAGCTCTCAAGTCCGCTATATTTTTATTCGGCAGTCCCTGCCGGATAACAGCAGATCAGGGTAGATGTTTTACGGGCAGGGAATTTCAGGAGTTCTGTGAAAGCAAACAAATTAAAGTCCACTTGATAGCGACCGGTGCTAGTAGAGCTAATGGGCAGGTGGAGCGTGTTATGAGTACGTTGGAAAATATGTTCACGGTAGTAGAGACGACCGGTCGATCATGGCAAGACGCGATTGGGGAGATACAATTGGCCCTGAATTGCACCACCAACCGCGTGACTAAAGCGAGCCCACTGGAACTACTAATCGGTAGGACAGCAAGACCGTACGACTTGTTGCTACCTGATAGCGTTGAAGAAAGAGAAATAGATATCTCCGATGTAAGACAACAGGCGACAAAAAATATAGCAATTTTTGCCAAACACGACAAAGAAAGATTCGATAACACCAAAGCTAAAGTGGTTAGGTTTAATGTCGGTGATTTCGTATTGCGCAAAATCGAGGAAAGAAACCAAACCAAGTTAGATCCAAAGTTTAGCGGCCCATTGATAATAGCAGAGATTTTGGAAGGGGATAGATATACTTTAAAGACATTAGATGGCAAACGATCGTATAAATACAGTCATGATAGATTAAGAAAAATGCCGAATAGTTGCGTTCCTGCTGAGTTGGACGTCTGTAGTGATGACAATGGCAGTGACAATGACGATATGACTACACCGATCTCAGAGGATCATTAACACTATGACTATGACATTTAACACAATGTTTCCACACACAAGCCTAGTGCGACCACACACTAGCATTCGATATTTCCACACAAGCCTAGTGCGACCACACACTAGCATTCGATATTTCCACACAAGCCTAGTGCGAATACACACTAGCATTCGGCATTCCCACATAAGCCTAGTGCGACCACACACTAGCATTCGATATTTCCACACAAGCCTAGTGCGAATACACACTAGCATTCGGCATTCCCACATAAGCCTAGTGATACCATACACGCCTATTACATCAATGCACTCGTGTTCAGTGTCTCCATACACTGCACTCGCATTCAGTGTCTCCATACACGCCTATTACATCAATGCACCCGCACCCAGTGTCTCCACACACGCCCAGTGCGGTAATAGGATCCAACAAACTGAGACTCATCCGTGTACGAAATCGAAAATGATCTGTCATGTTATTACGGTCTGACCGGTAACTCACAAGATGCAACTGGCGCTTTGAATACCAATCATAATGCTACTGACTTTTGTGTTTTTTCTTCCCTACTTTATCATTGAACATCCAATCGAAATTTTTGTTGTTAACCTGGGCCCTTGACCTATTTGGACAGTTAGTTAAGCCATAAAGAAACCAGTACAATATAATTTAGCTAAACTATAAAGGAACAAAATACCAGTTATATCAAGTTTAATATTAGGAAAACCCAATATTTTAGATCCACCCGAGGACGTGTGATAGTCAGAATGGCCGTGTCGGAGATGAAAGAACACCGGAGCCTCCCCTTTGGAGCGGTGGGAGGACCCCCTTAGCGCTGTAATCCAGATTTCATCATAGCCGCACTAAGAAACTGTTGTAATTCGATCCGACTGTACTTATTCGAAATTTATGATAGTGAGCTCGGGCTCGAGGTGACAACCGGTCGCCGAACGTAGTCGCGGTCAAGGGATGAACGTTTTATCTAACAGAGGCATGAAGTAACTCTATAGCTTTCCTTAAAAGAAATACTTGGGACGGGGCACGACGGTAAACATTTCAACGATTTCTGTCCCGTGGCTCGCCACACGCAGACTTTGTCCTTCGGGTAAGACGATTGCCAGATGCCAACGCATCTTCACAGTATATGTTTAGCTGGGCGAGGACCCGCTACGAATATTAAATTTCAATTACACAAAGTCTCTCAAATAGACAAATGGCCTGTGCCCCGACTACGGGAAGATAAGAGAAATCTATCCTTCCACGAACGACGCTTCTCGCTAGCAACTTTCCCCAAGGACAGCTAATATCTTTCTCTAACCACCAACATGGAAATTGACCAATTAACAGCAACGTCAATTTCCCTCACCCTTCGAGCGAAGACTTTTCTCCGCGAATCCGATGATCTCGTGCCCTTAGGCACACCCATCATAGTTTTCTTCGACAGCGTCACCGCGACGGAGAGTCACTCTCTAGTGCGATCTCATCAGTAATCGACCTGTCTTTCGTATACGAAATAATTGCCCCCGTGCTCTAACATATAGTGTAACTTAGACGCAAACGAAGGGTAAAGTCCAGTATCCGTTGACCGCGGAAACGTTGCCGGAGCCGAGACCATTGTCATAGTGCCGCGAATATCGAAACCTTGCGATTATCTATCGACGCTGTAAATCTCCTTAATTTGTGTCAATAAACTCAACCATTGTTACACCGCACCTATGGCTAATTCCAACGAAGATTCACCGAACACCCCCACCCCCAATCCTGACGTGCGTCCGACAGATATAAGTACAGAGCGCGTGAGCGAACTAAAAACGCGATATAGGGCTAAAGAGAGAGACTGTTCCGTCCTTCTCTAATGCCCGCGTACTTGTACCGGAAATATGTAACAACGGTAAACGAGCGCCGTCAGTGTCCACTAGTGTGCATGCCTGATTAAACAAGGACAGGAAATGCCTATATACAGCCTTCTCTTTCTATTTCCATGTCGCATCCATCTTACTATACAGTAGACAGGACTCGACTATTCCATCATTATATTCGCACCCTGCTTATGCGTGAACCAACATCGCCATGACAACAAATCGTTCGTCTCCTGTTTGATGCTCAGTTTTCAACGGAGTTGAAGGGAAACTTTATAAGAGAAAGGAAGTGACGGATTGTCTCAAAGTAATAAACGAAAATTCTCGTAACTATCGAAAAACGATAGTCAATACAAGGATATCATTATCACATTTAAAACTATCACAATGAACGGTGATTTATCGCTGCAAGGTACCACAAATAAGATATCTTATAATTTGCGAAAAGAGGTAAGGAATATTCTAGATTTTAGACTTTGGAACTTCCATGACAGTCATGAGTGTGTTTTGTCATTGATTTGCCATATTGCGTTTTTCACAATTGTTGTTCATTTTTTGTGATATTTTACACTCGCACATAGTATCTATGATTTTTTCTTTCGATAATTCTTATAATTATTGTCAATAATTAATTATTTATAACCATTTACGCTGTATCATATATCATTAAGATTTATCTTTGCACGTATCAAGATGGTAGATAACAAAATTATGTGTAACAAATTGATTAAACTCGCAATGTAACAGAAAATTGCATGAAAATCTTTATATTATTAATAATTATTGTTAATAATAAAAAAAATAAATGTCGCATTAGGAGGAGAGTCGTACTTCGGAACGTAATCGGAACATATTGTACCTTATATGTGATTATTTGGGACGCAATGGGTGAGTACATTGCAATTTAGATATCTTCTTAGTTGCAATTTTTTCGAATAATATCGGTGACCAATCGAAATAGAAATTAGTGCGGAAAGAGGGGAAGGAACCAAAATTTGAAAATCGACATCGGTAACTCAGTAGTTATAGAATAACTCAATCGATAACGTAGATTAACTAGTTATAAATGAAAATATATATAAATTCAAACTTTAAAAATTGGAAATTAAAAAGCAGAAGGCAAAATATTATCGCCGAGGATTTATATAATAATAAATAGACAGTACATTCTTTTTGTCTGTCTTACCTAGAAATAAAACAGTTAATTGATGATTATCGTATAGTGTGTACTCATAGCATAAAATTTGTTCAATGAATTAAAAATTATATTTTTTAGATATGTAGACATTAGCGATGTATTAATCCGGGAAGCTCGTCTACCTCGGAAATATCGAGTCTGCGACAACGTCGATTTGGAAATTATTCTTACAGAATATGAAAATTATTACAAGATGAAATTCCAAAAATATCCTATATTGTGCAAGAAAATAACTGAAAAGGAAATAAAGACGAGGGAAATGACAAATGCGAACAAAGTGTAAGAATTTAAATTATTTAACACTATTCAACGTTCTCAACGTATTCAACGTATCGATTACAATATCATTCAATCTTCGAAGAAGTAGTAAAACGTGTCAAATCTGTTAGCAAAGAAACGAGAAGTGAGTCTGTGAAAGGGAGGAATGTACAACAGAAGATGACGGGTGACGCTACGGATGATATTAATCTCGCAATGACAGTGACACCAATTTTCGCCAATGAAAGCGATGGAGCTTCATCAGAAGAGCTATTTAACGTCTCAATGGAACAATCCACGCAATCAAAGATATCGCAACGGGCTCGGAAGCTTTATATAGACAATCCGGAATTGCGGAAGATTGCTGAAGACATTTCATGCGTAAGTTATTTTCGATTAATATACGTATTGTAAAGCTTTTTAGAAATAAAATACCTATCGATAAACAATCCACTGTATATCAATGACGCAGGGATTTCAGTAAAGCTTTAAATAACGAATTACATAACACTTACGGAAATTAATACGGAGATTATGCGCCATTTCATCTTTGTATTGTCGCAGGAAATCATACTGACAAAATTAAATGTATATTGGGACAACATTGTAGGCCTAGAGGAATGTAAATCTGCTATTAAGGAGGCCATTGTGTATCCCCTTAAGTACCCTATCTTTTTTAATGGCCCATTTTCTCCCTGGAAAGGTATTCTGCTATACGGACCACCTGGTACAGGTAAGATACTCGTATTTCTTTCATTCCCGTACATGTTTACAATCAATTACGAAATAGGGAAGACGATGTTGGCGAAGGCAGTCGCAACAGAATGCCAATGCACCTTTTTTAACATAACGGCCAGCTCATTGGTGAGCAAATGGAGAGGCGATTCCGAGAAGTATATCCGTGTAAGTTGATTTCCTTTGTCTATGAAGAAGATATTCTAGGTTTAAAAAGATTTGTTTTTATTTGTCGTCATTCATATATAAATAGAATAGTTGTTTGGAAAACGAAATGATATTACGTTCGTGATGAAACAATGAATTTAAGGAATTTTGAATATAATATTTAATAAATAATAAATACATTTGTTAAACTGAACAGGTTTTATTTGAACTTGCCTATAATTATTCGCCTACAATTATTTTTATCGACGAGATTGACTGGATAGGCACAAATAAAGGAGTAAACTGTACATTGTCTGAACCTGCAAAGAGATTCAGATCAGAACTTCTTTCTAGATTGGATGGATTAGTATCTAACGAAAATTCTAATGTAGTTCTTTTGGCTGCAACTAATTGCCCTTGGTATGTATATCACGCTATTTCAATGTTTTCTAAGTAGAAAATATCTTAATATCATAATTATTCATTATCTTAATCTTAATTATTGTGTTGTTCGGAATATTCCTTCGTTATTATTAATATAACAGAACAATAATATTTATTGTAAATATATTATTAGGGACATTGATGCAGCTTTACACAGACGCCTCGAAAAGAAAATATACGTATCATTACCAAATGAAGTTACTCGACTCGATATGTTCAAATTATACCTTAGCAACCAGTTATTAGAGAATATGGATATTGTAAACCACATAATAAAATCTACTGAAAAATATTCTTGCGCGGATATAAAATTGCTTTGTAAGCAAGCATGGCTGCTAGAAATAAGTCCAATGTGGGAAAAACTTGAAAAAAAAGAAACATCTGTTACGACTTTGAAATATGAATTAAAGAATTATGAAATAATAGCAAAATTGTTAAAAACAATGTCACCTACAGTCACGGATGTGGATAGATATAAAGCGTGGAATAAATATGTATGCCATAAGAACATATTTTAAAAAATATAAATGGTTATCATAATATATATCATTAATATAATTATCGTTCGAAAAATTGTTCGTGTGCGTGCATGTATGTGTGCGCACGCGCTATAAACAAGTTTGAAATGTTCGTTCTACATATATGTATACGTGGTATACGTATTCCCTTATAATATATAATATGTGTAATCTGAGTGGTAATATATCCACGTATTACATATGTGTTAGTGTATTTTATCGATAATCTGTCTTTTATTTCCTCTTATCTTATTAACGCATGTATGGGCGCGTATATGCGCCGGGCGAAAGCTATGGGTGTAGACTCAGAACACATATATGCGTTTTTTGCAAGTATTCCGCATGGCCTAAGGACAGATATACGCGTTTGTCGATTTTTCCGATCAAGTAGAAGTAATACTATTACATTTATGTGAGATAAATATGAATGTATTCCTTAGTAACGGCAGTAAGCAAATGCCAATAATGTCTCGTTATAATTGTCTACCTGTTTCGAGGACAGTCGCATCTAATTATCGAGAAGAAAATGTGTTGTTTGTGAGAAAAATAAGAGAATGCAGAAAATGCGATGTCGGATTATGTATCGATAATTGTCTTGAAATTTTTCTCATACAACTGAATTATTAGCCAAATTCTGTTGTAAATTCTAAATGTTTATTGTAAATTTCAATGTTTAAAATAAATAATCAATACTAAAAAATAACGCTCTTGAATTATTTAATCTCGTGCAAAAGAATTACTATAACTTATTACGCTTTGCGCTTTCAATAGTCAATCAACAGAGTTCAGTCTAACGAAGAAGTTCCCTCCTACGCTAACGAACTGTCCTGTTTTTGCGTCCAGGCTTTCAGGACATAAATTAAAATATCGCACATAAGCACAGCGTAACAGCGGCTTAAATTTAAGTTACAATAATAATCTTAAAAAAAAAAAAAAGAAAAAAAATGTAATAATGCATGGCTATGTCGTACCGTCGCGTATCGGTACTTTTGCCTGTACCACCCTACAATCAGAATTCAGCGTTTATTCTGGAAGAAAATCATGTAAAAAAAAATATGTAAAAAATCTGGAATTAATAAACAAAGATTTAAAAAAATCAACAATTAAACAAGGGATTGAGATGACCAATCCCGCTCACGCTGCGAACTTCGAACGCGGAAGAGTCGAGCCGTGGCCATGATGGGTGATTCCAGGAATCGGTCGCGTATGGCAGGATCTGCCATGCTTTACCGATCCCAGCCGCGCCGATTTCCGTCAACAGGCACAGTAACGGAGATATTTGGAACAGAAGCAGCCGCATATTCGTCTATCTGAAATTAAAGAGATGATTTCATGTAGAAGATACAAATTCGTTCCCTGATATTGAAATGCCGAACACGAGGAAAATGAGACATGCAAATGACAAAGTCGATGATCAATAGGAAGATAACATAAACAATTGTAGATTGCAAGGAAAATTTTGAAAAATGATACGTGTTCTAATAATAGAATATAAATAATAAAAAGGAGAATGTAATTGCCATTCTTCTATGTATTTTAATTTATGAGACGTAACTTCTGAATGACCTGTAATGCCCGTTTCCGCGGCATTATGCGCCGAGTTCCGGAATACGCGTAGACCCGGTAGCGCGATTGTTCACTCGATTACATTTACCATAGCGAAATCGAACTAGAATTCGACTCGACACGCGTACGCGCGCAACCACTGAAAGTTCAACGCACCAGTACCGTCAGACGATTCGAAACTTGTGAATCATCTGCTAACGATACGTATCCACCGTCAAAATTTTTCATTGCAATAATTTTTCATAACGTTGCAACGATCGCTATATTTTCAATATACATGTATGATCGTAATAAAGAGTGTTTACTCTTCTTAGACTGTTATTTGTACAACATTATACGGAAATGTATGTTTTACGTGATATGGCTTCTCTCGACGCGTGGATCCATTGGGAAAACTGCTATATTTATGGTAACTTAATCGTTACAATAACATGAGAACACGTAAAACCGACTCAAAGTTGTAAAAACATGCTTGATACAACTCAAGTGTATTATATACGTTTGAAGCATCACCGCCCATTACTACACCATCAACATCAATCATGTTCTACACCACGGTCATTCTTCTGCAAAAAACGATAATTAAAAGAGAAAGAGAAAGAAGAATTACTGCACAAACTTCGACAACCATGGGACTTCCGTATACATATACAACAATGAGATCACCGTGAAATTGTCTTATCTTGTTCTTTTAATCGCGAAAAATCTGTCCGTAAGTTCGTGGACCGTGTCGAACAGAACGCTATATACGAGGTAGAACGGGTTTTTGTCCGACTGTTGCACGGTTAAGAGCACGACGAGCAACATTGTTCGTGGCGATATAATGAAAGTAAAAAAATGCAACGAGGAAACAAAGGATAGAACGTCTAGACATAGCGGAACAAATCTTCGGCAGGAAGATCTTCTCCGTTAACATCGACTCCGCACAGTTACGCTCGCTCTTTTACAGTTAGCCTCGCGGACCTGTCTTAATTTGTAACTACGTTTCGGGACATCCTCAACACGTTCCCCAACGCGTAGGTTTCATACGACAAATTCAATGTCATAGTGGTTTAAGTCGTAATTCCGAATGTTTGAATTCATTTTTACTCTAAAACATATCTTCCCTTTGGTTTCAGAACCGATTAAGTCGTAACTTTATTCTCTACCATTTCTGTTTCCACGGTTTGAACAGATGTAATCTATTTTTACGGTAATAAACACAGAAGATTATTTGATGAAAACTGGCAATGGCCTAACTTACACCACTATGATTCTCAACCCTGTTTTCCAAATTGTGTTATATAATATTTTATGAAATGTTGGTGCCATACAGGATGAAACGATCTTAGGCGAATCAAACATCTTATTTTCCCTTACGCCATTCAAATTATAAAATATGCAAACTTTTTAACATTTAACTCCGCTGTCTCATTATGTCGATTCCGTCAACTGTACGTATGCTGATGAACAGTAGTTAATTGTCGGTTTCACGATGGGATTTCGAAGAGGAAATTGGATAACGGATAGGTGAGGGGCTCTGAAGTAGGATAAGAACGTAATTGTAACTCGACTTTTGATGATTTATTGCCTAGCTAGCGGGATCGAGAGCGTGACTGGTGATGTAAGATACTGAGGAAAGTTAATTAAACTTAGCTTCATTACGTAGAGTAAATAAGATGTTTGATTGCAGTAGAAATTGTCACATATTTGATAAATGTTAGATTTCTATATATAAGAAAAATGTATAAAAGATATGTAAGAGTATAAGACTATTTCTAAGAAAGGTAAATTATGGGTTTTTCATCAAATGTTTGAATCAACTTTGTTAAAGCATTCCCTAATTTAACCATTTAGATGTTAACTATCGAGAAACCAGTCCAGTGTGTCGTATATCTCATCATTTACATAGGAACAAAATCTCCACGTTCAGGCTGTACAGTTAATTGAAATTAAAGGCAAACACTGTAACTCTGGCACAACTGTCCTTATTTTCGCAACTAATTACCATTTGTCCCATTTCATTAAAACTTTTTAACAGCCGGTAAATAAATTGATGGAATTTCCTCGGTTCAATTTATGAGTGATGAAAATCAAAATTACTTAAAAGTACCATTCCTCGATATCTCCAAAAATATGTCATTTCTAACCGTATAATAATCTATAAGCAGAGAAATGTCAATGAAAATTTAAGACGAAAAAGAGGTAAATTTACCTGAATTCCAGAGCGCGGCCGGCTTTCAAATGTCGTTGACTGTTCAGAGTTACCACGCTTACTACGGTCCGTGAACTACGGCTTGCCGGTTTACCCCGGCTTCGTATCTGCATACCGTGTGCTGTTGTCGCCGCTAAAACACGCTCACCCCTCTACTCGCGGACTTAACTACCGTTCTCAATTGGTCGCTGTTTTTAACTGTAGTTCTTGTTCCGAAAGATAGGTAAATGGCTTCCTCTATGATCTACGAGCCAACACAATCAAAGATGATCGTTTAAAGTAGCTTATAGGAACAGGCAGACTACGGGCACATTTACGCTCCGATCGTGTGTAGAACGCTAAAAGGTAGAATTCTGAAAACTGTAGAACAAACGAGCGATAGTATTGCTAAAAAGACAAGTTAAGAGTACATAAATATGTAGTAAGAGGAAAGAAAAGATCTTCAACTGACAAACAAGTAATTGTGTCTATCATCATTTCGTCAATGCGGTTAAGGATAGTTATATACATTTATACATTACATTCTAAGAGTTACAGTTGCATGAAACAAAGGAGAAAGTGATGGGAGCAACTTACCTGCTCATTTATCCTCTGCACGTTCGGAGATGCGCATTAACATTATCATAATCGCTCAGTTGAATTATGCTTGTATTAGTATGTTTTATCTTCTTCGTTAATACATAAGAAGTACTTCAATATCGAATCCAAATCTGTGAAATCTAAGTTATATATAAATATATACTTTCAATGTGATTATCAATAGTTTAGTTTATTTAATTCAACATATGTATATTTTCATGAAAACAAAAGTACGTCAAATTTTAACGAGCAATAGCTTTCGTTTTACATCACTATACGGTAATTTGCAGGATGCAAAAAGAAAAATAGAGAGTCTGATCTGAAAATAGAATGATCTTGAATAAATTGTAAAGGACATAATAGCGCTGTCATGCGCTATGGTGCATAAACTAGGGTAGAATTAAAAGCGTAGTAGAATGTAGATCGTTAACAAATAAAAATTAATCTAGGTGTTATTAAAGAAATTTGTTTCACCTTTTAAACTTTTTGATGATTGGTTTACTTTGAATATTTTGCATATTTTTGCATATCATGAGCATTTTGTACATTTCCATACATTCAAATTTTCTATGAATATAAAATGATCCGCACTCTACTTCATAGTATACTCTATACGTTTAAAATGCTCCATTAGAAGCTTAAATCTATCAAAATACAGCTCCTAAGGAAATGTGAACTTTCACATGAACACATAATATCGATTTTCTGATTGAAACGTATAGACAGATATATACTAGCATAAGCCACCTTCGGCATTTGACTGCATGGTGCAGCACTACTCTCTCTGGGATATCCTAGCCACTTTCGGCATTTGGCCGTATGGTGCAGCACTAGCTCTGTAACATAGAAAACCATAGGCGTCAGTTCTTCTTATTTCCTCTCTCATATATGTTTACTTTAATGTCACTTATTCAGGCGCTTGATATATTGTCGGAATGAAATTTTAGTAATGTGCAAGTAATTGTGAGTAGATTAATAAAGTATAATAAGATATTAGATTCATGCACATAGTTTCAAGTGACATCAATCTTTATGTCTAGTATATACATGTGTATTGATCTATAAGTCAGTGTTAAAATAACAAACAAACCAGCAGAAGAAGGAAAGAAGATTTCCTTCGGTTTTGCAAAATCTATTAAGAAATCTATTAAGAAAAAATGCTATTCCACAAGAAAAAAAGAAAGTTGATTACATTGAATGCCTTAATGAAAAAGGTATTAAAGTAATAGGGTGAGTTCAAAAAGTAAAATTTATAATCAAGAAACATATAACCTCAACCTAACCTATAAAAATCACCAATAGCGGAATATATATATTTGAAAACAATTTTTTATTTCAATGAGGAAGAAAGAAAAGATGAATCTCTAATTATTCCATTACTAGGTTCAAAAACCTGGCATGATAGAATTGTTAATAAAATAGATGCAGACATTTTCCTTCCGAAGGCAGATAAGGAAAAGGTAGGAGACGCTAGTGTTAACGAGGCAAAATCAAAGCTATCTAATGGAAAAACACATCGCCAATAATATCAATAAAGAAAGAGCCAGTTGAAGATAGTGAAAATAAAGTTGTTACTTTAGAAGAGCAAGCGGCGGAAGAAATCATTGAGGAACTTAAGTCAAAGAATGAACATGAAACTAAAACAAATGATTTAACTTTACCTTTAGTAGAAGATGAATCATTAAGAGGCAAAGAACAGGTACGTTATCAACATATTGATGTGCAATGCACAGATGTATTACATTTGCATATTATAAATATTGTTTTTTATTCTTCAGTCTACGTTACAAGATTATGAAAAAATTCCTATTGATGCTTTTGGTGTAGCAATGTTACAGGGAATGGGATGGCAACCAGGAAAGGGAATTGGTTGAAATGAAAAGTATGAATTTTATTCTAGATTAAATTAATTATATGTGTTTAATACATCACTTATTGGAAAGTAAACAGAGAACATCATTTTTTATTTCACAATCGTTTATTCTAACTATTACAGATTAGTAGCAGCTGTCATACCAGAATTACGACCAAAAGGTATGGGTCTTGGAGCAGACAAAGTAGCATTGCAGAAGAAAAATACAGATTCCAAAAAAGAAGAGGAAGAAGTTAAAATCGAGAAAGGAACATTTGTGAAAATTATAGCTGGAAAACAAGGTAATAATTATGGTCAAATAGAAGGATTCGATGATGATGCAGGAAGGCTCATAATAAACCTAGCTCTTGGTGGAAATATAATATCTGTAAATGAATTTATGGTACAGCCAGTGACTAAATCAGAATATTCTAAGAACTCAAAAGTTCTAAGTTAGTATGAAGTGTTAGTTTTTCATTAAGGGACTTTTAAGAAAATAAATTTGAATTGACATACACATATAAAGACATAATCAGACATGTAGAAAAACTAATTCAAGAGTACCTGTAAGTGTGTTGTTGCATGCAATTTTTTAAAGGTCCCTTCTAATTTTATATAAAATATGATAAATGTAGATCGGTCCGTCGTGTCCAGTAGTTGGGTGACTAGTGGGTTGTGGTGGTTGTTGACTCTTGTGTCATATCTGCTTCTGGACTTGTGTATTTCATCTTTGACTGTAGGTATCTTGAGGTCACGGTGGATTGTTTCGTTGGTAAGATACCAGGGTGCATTTGATAGGGATCTTAGCGTTTTCGATTGGAAGCGTTGGAGTATTTCAATGTTGGAATTACTTGCTGTTCCCCATAGTTGGATTCCGTAGGTCCAGACAGGTTTTATTACGGCCTTGTAGAGGGTTATTTTGTTCTGTATGTTTAGCTTGGAGCGTCGGCCCGTGAGCCAATAGAATTTTCTTAGTTTTTCCTTTAGTTGCTTTGTTTTTTCTGAGATATGTTTTTTCCAAGTTAGCCTCCTGTCCAGGGTCATGCCCAGGTATCTTACGGAGTCCTTGCTTGGGATTATTGTGTTGTTAATGGTGACCTGGGGGCAGGTTTGTTTTCGGAGCGTGAAGGTTACATGAGAGGATTTTTTTCGTTTATTTTGAAGCCTCATTTTTCGAACCACTTTTCCATGGAGTCGAGACTTCGCTGGAGAGTGGATGAGGCAATTGCCGGGTCTGCGTGGGTAGCTAATAGTGCTGTGTCGTCGGCAAATGTTGCTATTGTTACCTCGTTTGATATAGGTAAGTCGGCAGTGTCGATGGAGAACAGTAGGGGTCCGAGGACACTACCTTGGGGTATGTCGGATTCTATTGGGAATGTTGCGGAAGTGGCGCCTAGGCATTTAACTATGAATTGTCTGTTGGTTAGGTAGGATTTTAATATGGTGTAGTATGGGTGGGGTAGGATCTTTTTAAGCTTGTAGAGTAGCCCTTCATGCCATACTTTGTCGAATGCCTGTTGGATGTCTAGGAATACCGCTGAGCAGTGTTTTTTCTTTTCAAGGGTTTGGCTGATCATGTGGGTTATGCGGTGGATTTGCTCTACTGTTGAGTGTTGTTTTCGGAAGCCGAATTGGTGATCTGGGAGTGTTTTCAATTCTTCTAGGAGTGGAAGGAGACGATTCGTGAGCATCCTCTCGAATAGTTTAGACAGTGTAGGTAAAAGACTGATTGGGCGATAGGAGCTGGTTTCATATATTGGTTTACCGGGTTTAGGGATGAGGGTGATCAGTGAGATTTTCCACGCCTGAGGAAAGTATTCAAGGCGGAAGATAGCGTTAAAGATTGATGCGATGAGTGCAATCCCTTTTATGGGAAGTTCCTTGATTGCTTTATTGTCTATTAGGTCGTGACCTGCTGCTTTCTTGGGGTTTAGGCGACTGATTGCTTCTATGATCTCTGAAGAAGTGAAGGGTTCAATAGGAGGGGACATTTGGAAGGGAGTGTGCAGATATTCGGTAACGTCCGCTGCAGCTATGGAGGAATGGGGTTGGAATACTTCAGTCAAGTGTTTGGCAAATAGGTTGGCTTTTTCTATAGGGCTACGCGCCCATCCACCCTGCGGACGGCGGATTGGAGGTATTATTTGTGGGAGGCGCGTGAGTTTCCTGGAGGCCTTCCATAGTGAGTAGTTGGAGTCGGCTGTGGGGGACAAGCTGACGAGATATTTGTGAAAACGGTCATAATTGTAGATTTTTATAGTTTTGGATAATTTTCTAGTTGCGTTGTTTAGTTTGCGTTTGTCCTCCGGTGTTCTATGGGTCTGCCATATCCTTCTTAGTCTACGTTTTTCTGCTATTTTTTTTAATATGTACTGGGGGTATTCGTGATTGCCGATGGACGTTTTTGCCGGTGTGGAGAAGCGGATAGCGTTTATTATGCTCGTGTTTAAGTATTCCGTGGCTGCTTCGATTTCTTCATTGGTTTTTAGTGAAGTTGAGACTGAAGTTGTCTGTGTAAAGACTTCTCTAAAGAGCTGCCAGTTGGTGTGTTGGTTATGTATGGAGCCATTAGGTGTATTCTCGATGATAGTTGAACTGACTGTCACCATCACGGGGGAATGATCAGAGGAGAGATCAGCCGAGGAATTGATTTGGACGTGTCTTGACGAGATATTTTTAGTTATGAGGAAATCAAGGAGATCGGGTATTTTGTTTGTGTCGGTGGGCCAGTGTGTAGGTTCGTATGTGGTAAGGTAGTTGAGGTTGTTGGTTATTACGCTGTTGAGGAGGTTTTTGCTTCTTACTGTAACCAGTCTGCTGCCCCATTGGGTGTGTTTGGCGTTGTAGTCTCCTCCAGCTATGAATCTATTGCCCAGGGTGTCCAGGAAGTCGTCAAAGTCTTCTTTGGCGATGGAGCGTCTGGGAGGGCAGTATACAGCTGAAGTGGTGATTGTACCATGACAGTCTTCTATTGCTACGTTTGTTGCTTGGAGGTAGTCTTTCTGGAATGGTGGAAGTTCGTAGTGCTTAATGTTTGATTCGATTATGATTCCGGTGTCGCCGTGGGCCTTTCCGCTGGGGTGTTGGGTGTGGTAGAAGTTGTAGCCGTGTATTTTGAGGTAGTTTTTATCGGTGAAGTGGGTTTCGGATATGAGCATCACATCGATTTGCTGTTGTTTTAAGAATAGTTCTAGTTCAAATTTGTGCTGAGCTAGACCGTTGGCGTTCCGCAGAGCTATTCGCATTGGTTTTATTTTGCTTCTGTGCGTATGAATTTGTCCATGAAGAGTGTGAGTAGTGACAGCAAGTTGTTAATTTGCTCTGATTGTTTCTCTATTAGCTTTTCAAGCCTAGAGACGTTGTCTGTATCAGGTGATTTGGGGGCACTATTTTGAGGAGGATCCCTGTGGCTATTTGGTATATTTTGAGTGCCTTGTACCGCTTGGGCATAGGAGGTTGAGGGAGTGGTGAATTTGGTAGGGCTGGGTGTTTGATTGGTTGGGGAGATTGGGGTAAAGATGAATTTCGGTGAGCTGGGTATTTGGTAGGTTACCTCTTTTGTTCTAAGTTTGGGGTACTTGTTTGAGTACAGTGTTTTGTAGGCTGAGCAGCCTTTGTAGTTGGCAGGATGGTCACCTTGACAGTGGATGCACTTCGCTGGGATTTCCGGTGATTTACTGCACTGGTCGGTGGGGTGTGTACCTGCACATTTGACGCAGCGGAAGATATGGTTGCAGTATTTCTGCGTGTGCCCGTATCTTTGGCACCTCTTGCATTGCACTATCTCCTTTTTGATTTGCGGTGGTTCGAATTTTACTATAGCGTTCATTAGGCGACTGATGTTGTAGATTTCCTTATTGTTGGGTTTCTGTTTTAAATCGATAAAAAATAGGGATAACGGTTTTTTCGAGACTCTATGCCTTATGTTGCTGACATTGATGACTTCGTGGCCGAGTTTCGATAGTTCTAGGGCGGCTAGCACCCTTCCCTAACCACGAACATGGAAATTGACCAATTAACAGTAACGCCAATTTCCCTCACTTTCCGAACGAAGGCTTTTTTCCACGAATCCGATGATTTCGGGCCCTTAGGCACACCCATCATAGTTTTCCTCGACAGCGTTACCATGAACAGTTTGCTGGTGAGTGCCGAGGCGTGCAAACGTGTGTCCAGTGCCCTGCGAAGTCCACAAAACAGCACGTGACCATCCAGTTGCTGCTGAGTGCCGAGACGTGTGTCCAGTGCCCTGTGAAATTCACAAAACTCCACGTGACGCTCATCTGTCGAAAGCAAATCCAACAAACCTAGCTAAGGGTTAACAGCCTCTCGACTAGTTCTTTCACACTGAATTAACTAGCTCGATGATGGCTCTATCATTCCAAACAGGCTCTCCGGAGCTAAATTATAACACCGCCGTTTTTCCTCCCCCGTGGCAAGGGGGCAACACATCTATCCTGGTAAACGACCATCACTCGAAAAAACGCAAGCTGGAACCAAGCAAGACAAATGTGAATAAGAGTCAAACTAAACCACCAGCCAGCCAGGTGACCACCTTCAATAGATTCTCAATACTGGAGTCTACGGAAAACTCCATGAATACAACCGAGAAGGTAAATAATCTCCATACTCAAAGAATTCCCCCTCCTCCACCAATATTCATTGACGACGTAATCGACATACAGTCAATGATAAGGACCATTGAAAAAGACATCAGCAAAGAGGACTACAAGTTAAAAATTAACAACAACCACGTGAAAATTCTGCTGACCCACCCAGACGCCTGTAGAAAGTTAACTAAGTTGCTAAAAACGTTAAACGCTAAATTCCACACATATCAGCTCAAAGAAGAAAGACCTTTTCGTGTGGTGCTACGCAACATCCACCACTCAGTCGACCTAGATGAACTAAAGTACAAACTTCAAAATCTTGGCCATGAGGTAACAAACATAAGCAACATTAAACATAGAATCTCAAGATACCCACTATCACTATTCTTCATAGATTTAAAACAAAAAGGGAACAACAAAGAAATTTACAACGTCAACCGGCTGATGAACTCCATAGTTAAGTTCGAACCACCTCTTGTAAAGAAAGAAATAGTACAATGTAAAAGGTGCCAAAGGTACGGCCACACGCAGAAATACTGCAACCATAACTTCCGGTGCGTAAAATGTGCAAGTAATCACCCCACTGACCAATACACTAAATCCCCCGAAACCCCCGCTAAGTGCATCCACTGTCAAGGAGAGCATCCTGCGAACTACAAAGGATGCTCAGCATATAAAACACTACATAATATTAAGTATCCAAAACTGAGACCCAAGGACATAACCATACAAGAACCTAGACCCCAAAGCTCACCTCACCATCAGTATCCCACGCGCAGGCAACACAAGGAAACGTAAACAACTCGAAAACCCACAGTGTACACACAGAAAATAGAATTCCCACCCCACAAAACACAAACAACTTCACCAGACTCGAAAAACTTATCGAGAAGCAAACTGAGCAAATTAACAACTTGCTGTCACTACTCACACTCTTCATGGACAAATTCATACGCACAGAAGCAAAATAAAACCAAGACGCATAGCTTTGCGGAACGCCAACGGTCTAGCTCAGCACAAATTTGAACTAGAACTATTCTTAAAACAACAGCAAATCGATGTGATGCTCATATCCGAAACCCACTTCACCGATAAAAACTACCTCAAAATACACGGCTACAACTTCTACCACACCCAACACCCCAGCGGAAAGGCCCACGGCGGCACCGGAATCATAATCGAATCAAACATTAAGCACTACGAACTTCCACCATTCCAGAAAGACTACCTCCAAGCAACAAACGTAGCAATAGAAGACTGTCATGGTACAATCACCACTTCAGCTGTATACTGCCCTCCCAGACACTCCATCGCCAAAGAAGACTTTGACGACTCCCTGGACACCCTGGGCAATAGATTCATAGCTGGAGGAGACTACAACGTCAAACACACCCAATGGGGCAGCAGATTGGTTACAGTAAGAGGCAAAAACCTCCTCAACAGCGTAATAACCAACAACCTCAACTACCTTACCACATACGAACCTACACACTGGCCCACCGACACAAACAAAATACCCGATCTCCTTGATTTCCTCATAACTAAAAATATCTCGTCAAGACACGTCCAAATCAATTCCTCGGCTGATCTCTCCTCTGATCATTCCCCCGTGATAGTAACAGTCAGTTCAACTATCATCGAGAATACACCTAATGGCTCCATACATAACCAACACACCAACTGGCAGCTCTTTAGAGAAGTCTTTACACACACAACTTCAGCCTCAACTTCACTAAAAACCAATGAAGAAATCGAAGCAGCCACGGAATACTTAAACACGAACATAATAAACGCTATCCGCTTCTCCACACCGGCAAAAACGTCCATCGGCAATCACGAATACCCCCAGTACATATTAAAAAAATAGCAGAAAAACGTAGACTAAGAAGGATATGGCAGACCCATAGAACACCGGAGGACAAACGCAAACTAAACAACGCAACTAGAAAATTATCCAAAACTATAAAAATCTACAATAATGACCGTTTTCACAAATATCTCGTCAGCTCGTCCCCCACAGCCGACTCCAACTACTCACTATGGAAGGCCTCCAGGAAACTCACGCGCCTCCCACAAATAATACCTCCAATCCGCCGTCCGCAGGGTGGATGGGCGCGTAGCCCTATAGAAAAAGCCAACCTATTTGCCAAACACTTGACTGAAGTATTCCAACCCCATTCCTCCATAGCTGCAGCGGACGTTACCGAATATCTGCACACTCCCTTCCAAATGTCCCCTCCTATTGAACCCTTCACTTCTTCAGAGATCATAGAAGCAATCAGTCGCCTAAACCCCAAGAAAGCAGCAGGTCACGACCTAATAGACAATAAAGCAATCAAGGAACTTCCCATAAAAGGGATTGCACTCATCGCATCAATCTTTAACGCTATCTTCCGCCTTGAATACTTTCCTCAGGCGTGGAAAATCTCACTGATCACCCTCATCCCTAAACCCGGTAAACCAATATATGAAACCAGCTCCTATCGCCCAATCAGTCTTTTACCTACACTGTCTAAACTATTCGAGAGGATGCTCACGAATCGTCTCCTTCCACTCCTAGAAGAATTGAAAACACTCCCAGATCACCAATTCGGCTTCCGAAAACAACACTCAACAGTAGAGCAAATCCACCGCATAACCCACATGATCAGCCAAACCCTTGAAAAGAAAAAACACTGCTCAGCGGTATTCCTAGACATCCAACAGGCATTCGACAAAGTATGGCATGAAGGGCTACTCTACAAGCTTAAAAAGATCCTACCCCACCCATACTACACCATATTAAAATCCTACCTAACCAACAGACAATTCATAGTTAAATGCCTAGGCGCCACTTCCGCAACATTCCCAATAGAATCCGACATACCCCAAGGTAGTGTCCTCGGACCCCTACTGTTCTCCATCTACACTGCCGACTTACCTATATCAAACGAGGTAACAATAGCAACATTTGCCGACGACACAGCACTATTAGCTACTCACGCAGACCCGGCAATTGCCTCATCCACTCTCCAGCGAAGTCTCGACTCCATGGAAAAGTGGTTCGAAAAATGAGGCTTCAAAATAAACGAAAAAAATCCTCTCATGTAACCTTCACGCTCCGAAAACAAACCTGCCCCCAGGTCACCATTAACAACACAATAATCCCAAGCAAGGACTCCGTAAGATACCTGGGCATGACCCTGGACAGGAGGCTAACTTGGAAAAAACATATCTCAGAAAAAACAAAGCAACTAAAGGAAAAACTAAGAAAATTCTATTGGCTCACGGGCCGACGCTCCAAGCTAAACATACAGAACAAAATAACCCTCTACAAGGCCGTAATAAAACCTGTCTGGACCTACGGAATCCAACTATGGGGAACAGCAAGTAATTCCAACATTGAAATACTCCAACGCTTCCAATCGAAAACGCTAAGATCCCTATCAAATGCACCCTGGTATCTTACCAACGAAACAATCCACCGTGACCTCAAGATACCTACAGTCAAAGATGAAATACACAAGTCCAGAAGCAGATATAACACAAGAGTCAACAACCACCACAACCCACTAGTCACCCAACTACTGGACACGACGGACCAGATCCGCAGACTAAAAAGAAAATACCCTCTAGATTAAATCCTTAGTTTCTACTAGAACCAACAATATAAAACTATTATGATCCATGTCATTGTATCACGCCAAATTAAATTAATTACTGAAAATTCTCAACGAGAATTGATCGTAAATATTCTAATAAAAAAAAAATCTCTAAAAAATTCGATGAAAATTCTCATGAGACATCAATTGAAACAATTAAACGCAACAGAGAATGGGTATAATCATATAATTCCTCCCCATTTCAAAATTCATTAATATACATCGATTTTTGTTTTCATATTTGTTTTATGTGTGAAGAATACGTATTTATTGGCATAAAAATATTTTCTATTTCAATTCCTGGTCATTTTAGATCGAAACTTCCAAATATCGTTGATTAAAAATTTTTTAATTTTTAAAATGAAAGGCACTAATTATAGGACAAAAAGTTGTTTCAATTATTTGAACATTCTGCTTCATTCCTACAATAACATATTTTATTTTAAATTAAAACAAGAATCAATACTATTGTGTATAAGTTTAATGGAGTGACACAGGTGATTTGTAGCTAACACTGTAGCTAACATAGTTTCTGCAATATACCCTTTAATCGAGTAGAAATAAGGGGATTTTAGAAATTTCTATTAACCGACAGTATTGTCAACAAGTTTTAACAATGACTGAAGGTTGCAAAATTAAATATAAAATGATTTATTAATAGCATATGCAGTGTTAAATTTGTAAATAAGCAGTTTATCTTTTAAGAATAACAAAGACACCAGAAAATAAAGATAATATTCTAATTATATTGCAAACTAACGAATAATGTAAAGAATTTATTTTTGTTATCTATATCACAGATTTTAGGTAAAATATTAATTTACTTATTACTAGGAGATTGAATTTGAAATATAATTATAATTTATAAGGGACACCTTTAAACTAGCAGATATTTGGTAGCAGTTCTCTAGCCTTTGTACAATATAACACAGTTCGGTTTAATTGAATTTAATCCCTTTGACCAGCCAGTTTCCAATTTCATTTATGGCATAATCTCCTGACAATTTCATACCCTTCAAAAGAAACACGATTTTCTATTATTGTTTTACAATCGCGGAATATGATCAGTGTTTCAATTAAGCTCCACTGTTTTAATTTCCCGTCTACGCACGATGTGGGTACACCGTTTTTTTTGTTGTTTTTAGATACAAGTGACGAGAAATTATGAAATGATATTTTAAATTTAAACTGATTTCATTCATTGATTTATTGTAGCGACAATGGTAACTTGTTTAAATAAAGATTTTATAAATAAAATATTTAAGGTCTAAAATAATAAATAAACACATGTGAAAACATTAAAGCTGTTATCCTTATTCATGGTCTTGTTGGAACGTGTTTAACGAGCGTAACGTAGGCGTGAAAACGAAAACGTTGAGACTCTTGTGGCGTAAAAAGACTGAATTCCTCATAAAAATACAAGAAACGAGAGAAAACGTGCACATAGTTTATTCTCGACCTGGGATACATAAAACCAAAAAAAAAAAAAAAAGAAAAAGAAAAAGGAACAAAAATTTTTATTGGTTATTTACCGAAACTCATTGTATCATTTTTATTACTCTATATAAAACGTAGAATCATATACTGACGAATGCTATTTCGAATTTCTAACTTCAGAACGATAATTACATATTTGAAATTACCAATAAGTGGTAGTAGCATTAAAAATATGGAATATTCAACGAGATGAAATATAGGTAAGGTATTTAAAAGAAAAAAGATTGAAACGTTCGATGTAAAACGATGAAATTAAATGATTGGATTTGAAAACTTGATTCGGTTTAATAATTCGATGAAAAAAGTATTCATCCTATGAAAAAAGAATTCATGTTCCTGTCGATATATCAACGACGTGCGCCGTTACTTCCGACTGCTCTGCAATTCAAATGCAATACTCGAATATACATGGCGAAAGAAATGGAAATTGAGCAATTTAAGGGAACGAATTACTCTCGCGTCCACGTAACTTCAAAATGTTTCACGTGTCCGTGTTTGCGAAACGAAATTCGTCGTTGTCCAACTAACACGCTTGCAGATGCTACGTTCGCTTTGTTGCATATAGGGCTTAAATATATGAACAAATAGAACGGCGCAACTGTCACTAGCGTAATTTTTAAAGTGAATTAATGCATAATCTCGTCATCTACGTTTGACCATGATTATGGCAGTGATCATTGTTATATACGAATCTTCGTGCAATATATGTGAAAATTCGTGGTTGTCCAATTAACACGCTTGCTGATGCTACGTTCACTTTGTTGCATATAGGGCTTAAATATATGAACAAATAGTACTGCGCAAGTCTCACTAGCGTAATCTTAACGTGTTAAAGTGAATCAATACATAACTTCGCCATCTACGCTTGACCATGACTACGGCAGTGGTCATTGATATATGTGAAGCTTCGTGGAGTAGATGTGAAAATTCGTCGTTGTCCGGTTAACACGCTTGCAGATGCTCCGTTCACTTTGTTCCATATAGGGCTCAAATATGTGAACAAATAGAATGGAGCAACTGTCATTAGCGTAATTTTAACGCGTTAAAATAAATTAATGTATAATTTCGTCATTTACGTTTGATCTACGTTTTTTTATCTACGTCATCTACGGCACCTACGCGAATCTTATTGATTACGTCTTTGGCAGTGTTCGTTGCTATAAATGAAACTTAATAGTTGTTGAAACCGCTCGAAAGTCGTGTTCCTAAATCATTCCCTCGTCTCGTATCGTGTTCATCAAATGGAAAAGGAGATTGTGTTTTAATGAAATCGCTTGTTACTATCAATCTTGCTGTGTCACTCGCATAGGAGAAGAAAGTGAGGAAGGAGAAAAAAATTAAGGTAAGGTCATCAATGAGCAAAATGTTTAATGTACATTAAAATTGAGTCCGCTGCAACCCTCGTGACTTTTAAAATTCCATACGTATATTGTTATACGTATATTGTTATACGTTAACATTGCCATATTAAATATATTCGATCAAATATTCAATCTCGTTCCCTGAAAGCTGTTCCTGGATATCTGGTTGGATACTTTACGCACGGAAATACAGAGTGTGAACAGTAACAAACCCTCTATGTAGAGTTTTTGCTTTGCTCTTTTGAACAGGTAGATGACATTTTGCTTCGAAAAACGGATATATGTTCCACGGATATGCACATACAGAGTATGTGTATCGATATACACATTGATATACACCTTTGTACAGAGTGTCAAAAAAGTATTTATCGCGGTTTTTTTTTCAAGCCATTCTACACCTTCGATTTGATGAAAATTGGTTAAATAAGTGTAGCGCAAAATTGATCTTGACCACAATTTTCAGTGTCAAATTGTTTTTCTATTGCATCATATAGTGCTCATTAGAAAGGAAAGTTCCGTTCTTTTAGAAAAAATGTTTGCAATTTCATTAATACTTAGACTGATTTTATTCATATTTTAAGGTCAAATATGGAATACAATAACATCAATACTAATATCTACTTTTTTGTGCGAATTACTTTATATTTCAATCTTCCTTGATATGCAGTGACAAGCAAAAGTGTAAACACAGCCCGTTGATTTTATGTAGAAAGCGAATGTCGAAGGTATAATGAGAAAAGAGCATTATTTGACCATTCCACAAAATAATTTACCTAAATAGTAGTTAATTCTATTGGATATAATAAACGTGAAGTAGTACTAGTGGACGAAATACTATGTTGAAACCTTGATTCGACGAGTATAATTAATGTGTAAAACTGTAAACGTGGTTTGAGATGTCCATTTTTGTAAAATGTTTTGTACATTATTAATGTTAATGAAAATTAACTATTACATTTCGTTAATAATAACTTGTAGTTACTGTTACCTAATCTTTACCGATCACTTGAAAAATTAGTTTTTTATATTTATGTGTTTACTTTTTTCGCTCGTCGCAGTACATGTTTAAGTCAGATATGAAATATCTGGCGTATTCCAGCGGCTTTAATTAAATCTAAGATGTTGATATCCTTAATATTGAGAATGTTGTTAGTAAAGTAACTATTTCTATCCAAAAACAAGATATCTTTGAGACAACGTGAATTTTCGTTCCAATTTTCTTAACTTACAAGTATAAAATTTTCATCGCATGATACAATCTATCCTACAAAGTTCTTGCACACGACGAAGCTGAGAACATAGATCTTCTTCAAATATTATTTTTTTCACTGCTTCGTGTGGAATTTCTACTCGACGAGATGTTATTAAACGCTTAAAAGCTTATTATTAAACGATAACATACTTTTTCCTACATGAATGAACATGAAAGACGTCGAGTGAGGAATTAGAACAATTGTGGATGGTTGGAAACTATTATGCTGCGATCTACCATTCGTTTTTGCCTATACATACCACGGAACAAAGGATAATTATCACCGAATTCATCCAGAGCACATTTTCTAAGTTTTACTGTATATGATTACGCCCATTATATTATATTATGTTATTACGATGTTATCTAATTAATTGTTGTCTATTTGTTTTGATACTTATATTAACCATTATTTATAATATAATATACTAAATACAATTAGTATACACAATTAGTATAGGGATTAGTATAAGAAATTTTAAACAGCTTTTTTCAAAAGAACGAATCATTTACGATCCAGGGGTTTTCTGAAACTTTCGTTTCTCGTGATGAGTACTTTATGATGCAATAAAAAATTTTATCTGAAAATTATACTCAAGATCAATTTCATGATCCATTTTCTCTAACAGATCTCCATCTTCCACAGCTATAACAAATAATTTTTTGACACTCTATACATTTAACATCGATTATAATTCTGATAATTGAAACACCGAACATCAATGTGTTTATTCACTACGCCAACACAGATAACAATTAACATTGATATATAATATATATTTGACGATATATATCTGAAAGAATAGAAATTTCATTTAATCGACTATATGACCATACTCGGTTAAGTACCAACAACGACTATCTATCAACCTTATCTTACTTCCTCGAAGATATAGAAAGACTTTAAAAATTTCAGCCATGTGATTTGGTGCTTTAAAATTTAGAAGTAATATAACGATAAAAAACATAGGGTAATCTGAAAGAATTTTTCGCAGAATTTCCTTCCCCTTTGAATTGGCTTTTATACAGAACGACTTTAACCTTTTCAAGGAAATACCTATAGATTGTGACGATCTATGATTTTAAATAGAGAGGTATATCTGAAAAGAGGTGGATGTAAAACGTAGCGTATAAAACGTAGATCAAATCTTTATTCAAGGTGTGGCGGCACTCGACAAGCCGAAAAATCAGCAGTACCCCGGCAGCGACATCTACAGCCCCCAGTGACACTTACAGCGGAACAGGCCTACTATCTACCACAACTATAACTCACAACACGGCCACCTCAAAGGATTTTTCTCTTCGCAGAGAATCAGGTTTTCAAGAACGATCGAATATGTATGCACTTGATTTACACGTGAAGTTGTCATTAAAAATATTGTTGCGTTTAAAAAGATAAATATTGATTTAAATTTAATGAAATTGTTAGTCCAATTGTTTTAAGCTTAAAGATACGTAGGTGTCACATTTATATATTGAAAACCTGGGAGCGGCATTAATTAACAAACCTAGTCACGCGCACACGTACTTCAAAACCATGCTTGAAAATCGATATTCCCTGAAACAATGCATCGTTCTCCGCTACCAATTTATTTTCGCACGAAGAATCAGTCCATTCATCGTTGCCGTCACCATCGCTACTGTAATCTATATTACTCGAATAAATTCTATATCTTGATTGGAAAATCGCATATTTTAACGAACTTTCTGTGTTTTTTTTTTTTATGATTTTAATTGGCAATTTCCGAAATTGAACTATAGCTTGAGAATAAACCGATAATATTTGAGGGTATATATACATACATCATGTTTTTGATGGGTTTTGTAGTAAAATAATTGTAGAAAAAGCAAACTTTTTAAGAAAAAATTACCATATTCGAGTAATAAATTATAGAAAATTACCAATGTAATTTAAAACTTAAAAAGAAGAATCTATTACACGTAATAAAGAGAAGGACTTGTTCGCGAACGGTAATTCAACAAATACAGTCGTTGCAGAAACATAGTTTTACAAGGGAGAAGAATCTCTCTAGGAACTCGACGTTGTCACGTCAAGCGAAAATTCAATAAAGTGATTACTAACCGTATTACCAGCGACAATCGTGTAACGGCGATTCGTAAATAAGTTAGTCGTCTATTTGGAGAAACGTCGCTGGCAATATCGTCACATTTTAATTACGTCAGCGCTATCAATTGGTCTTGGAAGAAAGTTTTCCATTATGTACTTTTGCCCACGGCGTCGTTCCAACAAATGAGTCCGAGTTTTGAATCGCTTTCTCTTATATCACGAATTTGTAACGGTGCTTCTTCAAACTTTAAACGATTGTAATGAATGCCTTTGCGTACAAAGACTGATACCTGGTTTGACTAGAAGCTTCAGCTAATTAGTGCCCCAGTTAATTTGGATGTTCACTACCACGCCACTTATGAAGTGGCTTCGTGTCCGAGCGGATTTCCTCCACGTAAAAAAAAAAGAAAAAGAAAAAGGAAAAAAAAAGAAAAAGAGATAGGAAAAGAAGAAAAAGAAAAAGGAAGAAAAATAGAAAAAGAGAAAGGAAAAAAAGAAAAAGAAAAAAAACAGTTAATTTGGATGTTCACTACCACGCCACTTAAGAAGTGGCTTCGTGTCCGAGCGAATTTTCCCCACGTAAAAAAGAAAAAAGAAAAAGAAAAAGGAAAAAAAATAGAAAAAGAGAAAGGAAAAAAAAGAAAAAGAAAAAAAACAGTTAATTTGGATGTTCACTACCACGCCATTTAAGAAGTGGCTTCGTGTCCGAGCGAATTTTCCCCACGTAAAAAAGAAAAAAGAAAAAGAAAAAGAAAAAAAAGAAAAAGAGAAAGGAAAAAAAAGAAAAAGAAAAAGGGAGAAAAAAAGAAATGAGGGTAATGATGCAAATATTTTTTGTAGCCATTATATAGAATTTCGATGGTATAATTAATCAGTATCAACTTACCAGCCCCTGACGGGACGATTGTGACGAAAATAGCTTGCACACAGATGAGGATTGCAAGTATTTTCGAGTCCTTCATGGTTGTAAAAAATCAGGTAATGTTGTCGCTGTAGAATATGGGAAAATCAGGCGTTTCAATATCAGTTGTGCGGGCACTGGAGTGCGTAGACCAGAAATATCTGCGACAAAAATCAGAATACATTTGTTTTCACATGATTGGATCAATTTTGTGTAGGACTAAGCTGACTGAACCTAACACGGGATAATTTTTTTTTTTTGCGTGGGGAGGGGAAAATGCTATTACGCATGCCCAGTGACCCGCATCACTGGGTTATGTGGGAGTCGGTCGGATGTCGTTGCCATACCCAGTAAAAACCCCTCCTCCTTCTTCCTCCGCTTGGGGGGCAGACAACCCCGGTAAAACCTGTCGGCAGTCATCAGGGTTGTCCTTTCGTGCCCCGTAGTATCTGCTTCTTCGGGCAGTTACTGCTCATGTCGTCCTCTCAGCCAGTTCAGAATACTGGGCTGGTCTCCTTCTGCGGTTTTTCGTTGTTTCATGTTCTTGCCCTCATTGCCCCGCGTAGTTGTTGTTTCGCTCGTTCTCCTCCTTGCTTCCTCCCAGGCCCTCGCTGTCACCCTCCTGTGACACATGACGGTCTTGCAGAATTGCCTGAATTTATTCGAGCTCTCGTCCTTGGCGGTCGCCGTGGCGATCAGATTGCCCACGTCTATCTTCCCGCCCAGAGCGTTCTCCAGCTCGATCCTTCTATCCGTCCACTTCGGGCACGCGAAGAGGGCGTGCTCCGCATCGTCGTTCGGGTCTCCACAGTCGAGACAGTTGCTGTCGCTGTCCCTGCCAATCCTTTTCCTATAGACACCGAAGCTCCCATGCCCGGTTAGCAGCTGCATGGTGTGGTGATCGATGTCCATCTTCTTTTTGGTAAATAGCAGCGCACTCGGTATTAGCTTCTTTGTGATATTTTCTTTTTTGTAGTTGTTCCACTCCTTCTGCCAGTCCTCTTGGGCCTTCTTGCGAATCGCCTCCAGTTCCTCCTTCAGCTTGCAGTCGTCATCCGTGCCACTCCTGGACCCATGGATCTTGTTCCTCTCGTAGGTCTCTCCGAGCATCTTTATCTTTATGTAAATCGGGAGATTCCCGGTCAACACGCAAAGTGCCGCGTGGGAGACGGTACGGTATGCCGTCGTTGTTATGCACAGGGCCGTTCGTTGTGCACGTTTCAGCTTTTTCCTGTTCTTATCGGTATTCGCTGCTCTAGCCCACACCGGTGCTCCGTAAGTTACGATGGACTCCCACACATTGTAGTAGAGCCTACGAGCCAAGCTGGGCGGCCCGTTGATGTTGGGTAGAATTCCCCTAAGTGCTCCTATTAACTTGTCGGCTCTGTTACACACCATCTCGATATGCGCACCGAACCTCCGACTGGAGTCAATGACGACTCCGAGATACCTGATGCGATCGACCGTTTCGATGTCCGAGGAGCCCAACGTGAGTTTCACCACTCTCGGCACTCGCAAGCTTGTGATGAACATGACCTCCGTCTTTTCTCTCGCCAGGGTGAGCCCGACACTCGTGCACCAGTCGTTGGCGATCCTTAGCATCGTGTTGACCTTAGCGGAGGCCTCTTCGTTCCTCCCGACGGAGCATGTGATGGCCAGATCATCCGCGAAGGCGGTTGCTCTGACCATTGGCATGTTGTCGAGTCTCTCGAGCAACCGGTCGTATACCAAGTTCTACAGGAATGGTCCGAGGATGGATCCCTGCGGGACTCCCGCCGCCACCTCGTGCTCCACCGTGCCGTGCTGGTTGCTCACGATGATCCTCCTTCCGGATAGGTAACTGCCGATTAGCCTTTTGACCTTCCATGGCAGCTTCCTCTTGTCAAATTCCTCGTATATGCTCTTCCAGCTGAGCGAATTGAAGGCATTGCTAATATCTAGGGTGATCATCACGCATACTACCTTCTTCTGTCTGCAGATGTTGGCAAACTTCATCACCTGCGTGATGGTGTCTACCGTACTCCTCTTCTTTCTGAAGCCATATTGCCTCCGATGGAACGGGTCCATTCCGATGCATCTCTCGATGATCTTCTTAAAGTATTTTTCCCAGATCTTGCTCATGGTTGGGAGTATGCTTATCGGCCGGTACGCGTTAGGGAGACTGGGATCCTTACCCGGTTTCCTTAGCAGTATTACTCTGGCCGTCTTCCAGCAGACTGGGATCCTTCCTGATTCAGTGATGCCGTTGAACGCCCTTGTCACGAGCTCGCTCCTGCGACTCGCTACCAGCTTCGCGATCTCGCCCGGCACGCCATCGACTCCTGCAGCCTTCTTGGTGTTCATTCTTCCGGCGGCATCGACGACATCGCCTTCGCCGATGGTGACGCTGAGGCTAATATCTCCTTCTTCTTCGGTCTCTGCCTCTTCGCGGCCCTCATAATGGGGGGGTCCGTGTCCCAAGTTGAATAGCCTCTGTAGGACTGCCTTCACCATGTCGATCGGCATGTCGTTGGTTGGTCCCTTGCTTTTACATATCTTCATGACCGTGCGATAGGGTTTGCCCCAAGGGTCGCTCTCCAGTATCTTGCAGTATTCTGCCCAGGCTGTTTTTTTGCTGCGGGCGATCTCCTTTTTTAATTGTCTTCGGATCTCCTTGTAGGCGTTGACGAGGGGCTCGGTGTTGCCGGCGTTCTTCTTCCTTTCTCTCGTCACCTTCCTGAGCGCTTTGTGCGCCTGCGCTCTCAGTTCCGCGATCATCGGGTTCCACCAGTAGTTCGCGTACTTGCGGGTCGCCGCACAGTTCGACTTCCTTAGCATCCCTTCGCACGTACCTTCGATGCTCTTTTGCAGGGGCTCGGCCCCATCCTCTCCGATAGCCGCGTTGAGGTCTTCCTTCTTCAGTGTGTCGTCGAATCTGCTCAGGAACTCCTCCGGCGATATGTCCTTCGTCACGTACCTGTAGAACTTCGATACGGTTCGGGTCTTCCTCGCCTTAAACCTGTGGAGCACGTACAGATGGTCCGAGGCCGAGTATTTGTCCAAGACCGCGCTTCCGGCGTGTATCTCGCTGACCTTATTGGATACGCTTATTTGTCGGGGAAGCTCGTCTTCCCGTTCATGAAGAAGGTATACTTTTCCTTGAGCCTCAGTGGAAACACCCGGTGGCTGCTTAGTGCCTCCATTAAGACTCTCCATCTCTTGTCTGTGGTCGATCCTCCCCAACAGGTTGACTTTGCGTTGAAGTCTCCGGCCACGACGACCTTGTCGTGTCTTCTAGCAGCGCTCTTCGTCATAGTCGACAGCGTGTCTATGTATTCGGAGTATGCTAGCATATTTATGTTGGGCGAACAGTATCCGCTGAAGCAGAAGACGTCGCCGACGCGGACGCCCACTATCCCGTCGCTCTTGACCTCTGTTGTTTCATCAGGCAGTTTGCCGTTGAGGAGTGTGACCCATATCGAGGCGTCTCCTTTGGTGTCATTAAACCAGTGCGGTAGCTGCCTGTTCGGCTCGGAAATTATTATTATATCCGGCCTAAGTTCGATCGCGCATTGGTGCATCATGTCCTGCGCCAGCTTGCATCTGTTGAGGTTTATCTGCAGTATCCTCATTTATTCGCTTTCAACCGCCTTCTATACTCTGGACAAGCCAGGGATCCGGTTACGTGGTCAAATTTCACACCTTTCTCCTTGCTGCAGATGGAGCAGCAGGGTGCGTTGGCGCAGGCAGCTATCGTGTGGTCTTTGGCTCCGCACTTCCTGCAAATCTCCTTTCCAGGGCTTATCGCCGTGCATTTGTTCGCGATATGACCGAACATGTGACATCTGTAGCACTTTACTACATTGGGTAGTGCCTTTATCGAGGCTATCGTCAAGCCGGTTCTGATCTTCCGGCTCGCCCCCTCTTTGGCCAGGTAGGCTTTCGGCATCGTCACTATTGCCGATTGGGTGCCCCACGGCGCCATTTTTAGGGTCTTTACTTCGACCTCAGTGATGTCGCTTATGCCCAGATGCATTCCTATCACCCTGGCTAGTTCTTCCTTGCCTACGAGCGGGTCTATATCCCTGATCTCTACGGAGGTCTTGTCGCGCATTGGTAGCGCTCTCACCTTGCCTCTTAGCGCCGTGTTCATATCCGCCGCGGTCTTTTTGGCGTTGCTACCTGCTTTCAGCTCGATCAGAATGTCACCTGTTCTGGTCCTCCTAATTCCACAGCTCTCTTTTAGGGTCTCCTTTGCCCCCATCAAGTCTTTGTAGACCTGGATCCACTCCTTGTCTTGCCCTACTTTGACGAGGATGGCTTCGGGTCTGTTACGTATCCTCTTCGGTCCCTCCGGCCTCTTTGGCTTGTCCAATGCCGCCCTTCCTGCGTTCGCCTTACTGACCACCGTCGGGGTGTCCGTTCTTTTTCCTCTCCTTCCGCGGACAGGGATCCAGTCATCCTTTACATCGCTGTCCGTGTAGTCAGTAGTCGCTTTTGCCGAGCTGTTGCCGGCACAGGCTCCTGCGTAGGAGGCCTCCATGGTCGTTGGTCTCTTTCTCTTGGTGTCGCCCTTCCCCTCGACGGGCGATCTCTCCTTCCTTTTTCCTTCCTTCTCCTCACTCCTCCCCGAAGGGGTGGTCATCCTGGTGGCCGTGACTGTCCTAGCGTTCCTCTTGAGCCTCATCTCGTTCAACATCGAGTGGAGCTTGGACGCTTTTTTACTGATAGCGTCCCTCCTTTTCTTGATGTCGGTATCCTTTTTGCTCATGAGGTAGAGTCTGCTACCTATGTATTGGATTTCGCGGAAGACTTCTGTGATGATTTCCGTCATCGCCTTCCATTCGCTCATTTTGATGACGATACTGTCCTCGTCATTGCTTTCGGTCTCGGCCGTTGCTCTGTTCGCCATGGCCTTCCTCCTGAGACATTCCCTTGGTGCCGCCGCTTCGCTGCCGCTGTCCGACATTTCCGCCGGTGTGTCTAGCTCCGAGGTGCTGGCCGCTTCGTCCTTCGTTGCCATCGGCTGGCTCCTGGCCAGGCTTCTCGTTGTCTTGCACGCGCTCCCCTCCACTGGGGACTTTCTCAAATATCTGGTGATCTTGTCACCTTTCGGGATTTTTTCCTTGGCGAATCGGGTCGCCTTTTCGGTGGGTGGTGTCTTATCCTTGAGTGCCTGCATTGGCATCTCGACATCCTCGATGAATCCCGCGATGTCTTCATCAAATTCGAGGTATCTTCTTGTGCTTTTTTTGCACATCTTTTCCTCTGTGACATCTGCGGGTGTTTCTTGGTCCCCGGTCGTGTTTACCGAACGAGGGGAGGCCCTGGGATCGACCTTCCCCTCGCCGTTCGTCCAGTCGTTGGGTGACCGTCGGGTCGAGCCTGGGACGCTACTCGAATCCCCGACGGGGCCTGGAAGCTCCGAAACCCCCTGAGCCGTAAGTTTACTTACCTTGTAGTACTTGTCCATATTGTGTTTATGACTTTAATATACATATATATATATGTATGTTTGAGGTGTATCCTTCCGCGTGTATGCGATTCGTGTCCTAAATAACTTGCCGATGTCGTCGTAAGGTCGCCAGTCGTCTGTCTGATGACCGGATACTTAAACTCGCAGTGTCCCTACCACTGTTCGACGCGGGGAGTTTAGACTGGCCCTCCACGGGGGCGCTCTCCCACTCCTTGGTTACCCAGGTAGCCCGCACGGTGGCGCTTCGGTCTCGCGACCCAAGATGGCCTTCGCTCTGCCCCTAACCTCACTTTCCACACACAGCACTTTCAATCGTTTCTCTCGCTTTTATACCAGCGAGCTCCCCTATTTCTTGTATTCCCACTCATTCCGGAGCACTAGAAACTTCACTTTCGTGCACTTTTCCGCCCGAGTTCTTTAATTTACCCAGATATTTCGGTTATGCCTACGGAGCGACGTGCACGTGTCCGTTCTGCTTGCCGCCATCATCGAGCATGCAACACGGGATAATTGTCCAACTTACGACCTTAACAAGCCCGCTTGATTCCCTATAAGCGCTTGAAATTGATGCCTGTATTCTTTCCAGATTAACAAACTTTGCCCCCTCCCCCCTTAGATCGTGTTTTCTCAAACAGAAAATATTGGAAGCGTACTCGTTGGCAAAACAGTTCACGGATAGTTCGTCCTCTGCTTGTTATTTGTTACAATACCGTTAACAAATAAATTCATGAAACATAGTGGTATCGCATAAATTGAAAATAAAAGCTTTGCGTATACTTGGGAGTTGAACTTTGGCTATTATACGTGTGTTATATATATATAATACACAATTATATGTACATATATAGAAGATTGCTTAGAATTTGGAGCTTAATAACATATCTCAAAATCATTGACATTAAAGAAGGTGAACCTTACTTACAAAATTTCCTTCCGCCAAATGATACATAAAAATTGAAAAAAATAATATACATAGTTTTGACTTTCTTCCGCATTATAATTTGAATCACTCGATTTATTCGACTAAAGATAATCAAGCAATAACCTTACTTTACAAGTATTCTCATCACGTGAAATAGGTCACATCAGGGATTTTCAAAAGTCGATGGAATATTAATAGCGATTAATTATTTATGCATGTATTCTGCACGGTTAAAGCAATCACCTAGTGAATTATCGAGTTCCAGGAATATCAATTAGTCTTGGAAAAAAGTTTTCCATTATGTACTTTTGCCCACGGCGTCGTTCCAACAAATGAATCCGAGTTCTGAATCGCTTTCTCTCATATCACGAATTTGTAACGGTGTATCTTCAAACTTTAAACGATTGTAATGAATGCCTTTGCGTACAAAGACTGATACCTGGTTTGACTAGAAGCTTCAGTTAATTAGTGCCCCAGTTGATTTGGATGTTCACTACAACGCCACTCCCCCCCCCCCCCTCCCAAAAGTGGCTTGGTGTCCATGCGGATTTCCTCCACGTAAAAAAAAAGAAAAAGAGAAAGGAAAAAAAAGAAAAAGAAAAAAAAACAGTTAATTTGGATGTTCACTACAACGCCACTTAAGAAGTGGCTTCGTGTCCGAGCGAATTTTCCCCACGTAAAAAAAAAAAGAAAAAGAAAAAGGAAAGAAAAAGAAAAAGAGAAAGGATAAAAAAAGAAAAAGAAAATGGGAAAAAAAAGAAAAAGGAAAAAAAAGAAAAAGAGAAAGGAAAAAAAAGAAAAAGAAAAAGAAAATGAAAAAAAAGTTAATTTGGATGTTATAAAATGTTATATAACCAAGAACTTATCTTCTACTTGGTAGTCGAATAAGAGAAGACCGAGCCATTGAATCGCTCAAATAGATTAGCTGATTCGCTTAACGTATTTTTACTTCCCATGACGTAAACAAGAGCAGAAAGTACACAAGTAATAATACAGAAATGTCGAATGTACAGAGGAATAGATTTCGTTAAATCATTAGCACGTAACATTTCCTTATAATTCTATTTGTGTATAGCAAAATAGCTTGTGTGCTTTCATGAATTATATTTGATATTTAGAAGCTTTCATGTAGGTAGATATATAACTCGTGTTAATTAGTAATTTAACAATACATCATGACAACATATCATTTTCGTTTCTTCGTTTATCTCGTTATGCGCGTAAACGAATGTGTAAATAAAGACATATAATCAACGATAACATGTAGTGGCAAGCATTATAATTATCGACAAAGGAGAATATTGGTGAAATGATTGTGGATGATTTCACTCGGTGTATCGGTAAATAAACTTTGATAGACATTGCCGATGAATTCGCTGTCGGTGAAATCGTGTCGATGAAATAATTGTCAGTGATTTAAAGATAACCCAATTTATTGATCTCTCCTTCATAGAGTTGTACGTCTCTCTATAAAACATATTCTACCTGGAAGGGCTGAAACATTTAGCTTAGTCGCACTAAACTGGACTGGACTGCAAGTAAGAAGATTGAAATGCAAAATTCACGTGTGAGCGCAACGGTTTAGATGGAAAGTTCGATAAGGCGATTATGTATATTAACCCGAAAAAAAGCTCATGGCTTTGCAACGCGTTACACGCAACACGGAATTTCCCTCGCTGAAATAATCCTATTACAACGATACGATTTTCCTTAACTGATCTCGCAATGTAATTCTCCCTCTACAACTTTTTATTAGGTTTGAAACACGAGAGTTTCGAAGCTCTGCAAAGTCTCGCGAATCTAGAAGTCGAGTTTCAACGTATCTTCGCTTCTTATTTTATAGCTGTTAATAGTTATTATCTCTCTCTGCACGTACATCAAACGAGTACTTATGTAAATCCAAAGGAAACGGAAACAACCGAGAATAATTGAGGATAATTCGAATACGTACCGATTAGTAAAGTGTTTGGCAAAGAAAAAAAAAGGAAAATTGTATCGGAGAAATAGGGGAAAAACGGTGGCGTACATCAAGCAATCTTTATGGCTGTAATACATTTATTATTCATTTATGTTCATTTTCTATCGCGTAACAGACGTTGAAATAACTGGCAGAACGAGCATATAAATCTTGTATCGCTCGACATGACTTCTCCCGATGGAAAAATATTCACCAGCCTGGGATCGTGCATCGCTAATTACTCCGTTACTTTTACATTTGGAACGCGTTTCCATCCATACAAAAAAGCAAGAAGGCAAACCCTATCGCACAGTCATGAAGAGATGCAAAAGCAAGAAACCAACCAACGACATGCCGATCGACATGGTGGAAGCAGTCCTACAGAGGCTATTCACCATGGGACACGGACTCTCCCATTACGAGGGCCGCGAAGAGGCAGAGACCGAAGAAGAGGAAGACATCAGCTTCAGCGTCGTCATCGGCGAAGGCGATGTCGTCGATGCCGCCGGAAGAATGAACACCAAGAAGGCTGCAGGAGTCGATGGAAGACTCCTGGACTGCTGGAAGCAGGAGCTGGAAGCAAGCTGGAACCAGACTGCTGGAAGACGGTCAGAGTAATACTGCTAAGGAAGCCGGGAGAGGATCCCGGTCTCCCTAACGCGTACCGGCCGATAAGCATACTCCCAGCCATGAGCAAGATCTGGGAAAAATGCTTTAACAAGATCATCGAGAGATGCATCGGAACGGACCCGTTCCATCGGAGGCAGTATGGGTTCAGAAAGAAGAATTAGCTTAGCGAATACCGATAAGAACAGGAAGAAGCTGAAACGGACACAGCGAACGGCCCTGTGCATACCGTACCGTCTCCCACGCTGCACTTTGCGTGTTGACCGGGAATCTCCCGATCTACATAAAGATAAAGATGCTCGGAGAGACTTACGAGAGGAACAAGATCCATAAGACCAGGATCGGCGCGGATGACGGCAACGAGCTGAAGGAGGAACTGGAGGCGCAAGGAAATTAATACCGAGTGCGCTGCTATTTACCAAAAAGAAGATGGACATCGATCATCACACCGTGCAGCTGTTAACCGGGCATGGGAGTGTGACGGCACTCGACAAGCCAAATACCACCACTCGACACTAAATACTGTCGGACGACGGCAGCGACATCTACAGCTCCCAGTGACAATTACAGCGGACCAGGCCCAACTACTACAACTATCACGCACGTCCAATAAATATATAACGCACACACGCTCACCTCTACAGGAGTTTTGGTTTCTATAGGAAGAGGATTGGCAAGAGCAGCGACAGCAACTGTCTCGACTGTGCACACCCTAACGACGATGCAGAGCACGCCCTCTTCACGTGCCCGAAGTGAACGGACAGAAGGATTGAGCTGGAGAACGCTCTTGGCGACGTGGACAATCTGATCGCCACGGTGGCCGCCAAGAACGAGAGCTGGGATAAATTCAGGCAATTTCGCAAGACCGTCATGTCTCACAGGAGGGTGACAGCGAAGGCCTTGAAGGAGGTAAGGAGGAGAACGAGAGCAACAACAACTACGCGGAGCAGTGAAGGCAGAGATACAAGACAACAAAGAACCACAGAAGGAGATCAGCCCAGTATTCTGAACTAGCTGAGAAGATGACGAGAGCAATACTGAATATACAGTATACTGAATATACAGAATAACTGCCCGACGAAGAAGATACAACGGGGCATGAAAGGACAACCCTGATGACTGCCGACAGGTTTTACCGGGGTTGTCTGTCCTCAAAGCAAAGGAAAAAGGAGGAGGGGTTTTTAGTGGGTATGGCAACAACATCCGCCCGAGTCCCACATAACCCAGTGATGCGGATCACTGGGTATGCGTAACAGCATTTTCCCCTCCTCACGCAAAAAAAAAAAAAAAAAAAAAAAAAAACTATACACTCTATCAATTTTAAGTTAATAATTTCGTTATTATATAATTTTTCTTAGTCTAAACTGAATCCAGGAGGAAGAACTTTCATCCAATTACATACTTCATTAATTCATGAATTATATTCGTTACCGTACGTACAAAAAGAAAGTTGACTGATATAAAAATTCAAAGGATAGAACTTCTAATCTCGCGATTGGAAACAGATTCAGTTCAATGGTTTAATTTGCCATTTAATTGAATTCTCTGGCAATTTCAGCGAACTGTGGGCTTTAAAAGTGTCCCGCATTCAAACGCAAGACTTCTCCTCCACCTTTCCCTTTCTTTCAATTCCAACCTCAAGTAATTGACCTATTAATTCGACGATATATTTACATGCTTGCAAGGGATTCAAACAACTTCGTTGCGTTAAATTCGCAATTATAACCAACACGAATGTCTCAATCAATGTGCAGCTCGAAACAAATAAAAGATAATTAACTTTTCAATATAACGATTGATATGTTTGATGAAGAAAAATTTATGAATTTTTAAAAACGTCTCCTAGTACATTTAGCATTGTTATAATAAAAACTTAGAACACATACGCACACATATACTATTCCATGAAATGATTTACACAGCTATGAGTCTAATCCTATCATGTTATAAAGGGATGAACGAACTTTTCCTAATAAATATAACTTTATACAAAATCTTGTTTAAAAAAATTAGTTTTTTATTCTCATTAAATTAATTTAATATCAGAATATATAATTTTAGTCGTTATCAAAATTTTATGTCAAATGCGTTCATAGATACATATATAAATAAATGTATAATCCTATGTATTTATTTCAACTGAATTCTTAACTTAAATATTTATTAACAATATTCTGACGAATATGCAATGAAAGATAAAAACAACTTTATTTTTCTTATAGAATGTCTCATGCTTCTTACTCATTTTATGTTTCTCGTTGTCAGTGCGTAACTACTTATCAGCCGCATGAATGCTAAGTTTTACTACTGAGAAACGAAGAGACATATAGATGCAAATATACGCTACCTCGTGTGAAAAAACATCAGATACATTAACCAGAAGGAATATCCGATACATATAAAATTCATAGCGTAGTTATTTATACATACGGAATATTTCTTTCTGTATGAAATATTCTTTCTTCTGAATTCTTATTATAAATGTATGTCCATTTCCTACCTTAAAATGTCTCTCCTTTGAAAAACTCCATTTAAATATAACGATTAACAAAATATTACCAATAAAAATATTAAAACGAGATGCTGAAAGAACCTTTTAACGAAGTACAAATGATTATTTCAACTTTAATTCTGTTAAATTTGAATTGAATCATTTATAAACCGAACAGGTGTATAAAATTTTATTGCGTAAAAATCGTGAAGCTGAAAATTAGGAACGAATAACGAATGAGTAACCTAGTTTCATTAAAAGGTACGTGTACGCCGATCCGCGTAACAACTTCGACACTCCAATTATTATAAAGCATGTACCCTTCAGAGATTTTTTGCGCGAACGCAAGATACCTTTTACACGTGCAACTGAATAAGTGGAACGTGATTTTCAATATTTCTTCTTGTAGAACTTGTAACAACGTAACTGTTTCACGAATATTTTCCCTGACACTTTTACAACGATGCGTAGAAATCTCCTTTTCTAATTAATAATTTCAGCATTTCTCTGAACAGTTTCGTTGCGATTAAAAAATATACAAAGCTTACGACGTGCTTGTTTAAAAATATTTATATGGAACAAGATTTCGAATTTGTCGCATCAATCGCGATCTCAGCAGGTGTAAATTAATTCGTTCTAATGAACGAATAAATTAAACGGCTCGTGACAAAAATTATCCCTGTCCATGTTTGTTTTTCTAAAACTAATTCAAGGCGAGTTAAATGAATCGCTGTGTACCCTATTCGCGCAGCATGTGTTTTAACGACCAGCATGCAAGCGTTAACGGTGTACTTTAGTTTCTCATGGTTGTGTTAAGCTGGTTGCTCTTAGAATGAGCATATACTTACAAAAGGAGGTGAACAGAAGATAGCCTGGCACCATTTTGGCTCCGAATGGTAGCAGACGCAGAGGCTGCAAACCGAAGGTCCCGGCACATACATCAGTCCATGTGAGATAACTTCTCCTTCGAAATCAATACAGTTTTCTCCTAAAGCCACTGAAAACGATTACCAGCGTCAATATCTTTGCCACTCGACAATTTTTCGTACTTCGCCTCATATATTCTCCATGTTAGACATACCATAAAATATTTCGTGCAATCGCGTATTCCTGTCTAATGTCATGAATTCTCTTTCCATAGATCTGCGTTTCCCATATTAAATATTTTGCTTATCAGTAAACATTCTTACAATTTGTGATTAATACTGTACGTACAAGAACGTTAAGTTTTTGACGTTGTAATATTTCACATGAAATAATAATGGCTGTATAACGACTAACTTATTAATTAATTAAATTCGTGTATATCAAGTTTCCTATCATTTAATACTTTCGTGTAACTACAGAGATTTGATACTATGAAATGAAATATAAAACTTGGTAAAAAGACGCGCTTCGTTAGGAAATGAGGGTAATGATGCAAATATTTTTTGTAGCCATTATATAGAATTTCGATGGTATAATTAATCAGTATCAACTTACCAGCCCCTGACGGGAAGAAAGTGACAAAAATAACCTGCAAGCAGATGAGCATTGCAAGTATTTTCGAGTACGAGTTCTTTATGGTTGTAAAAGATCAGGGGATGTTGTCGCTCTGGAATAGGGGAAAATCAGCTGTTTAAATAACTGTTGTGTGGGCACTGGAGTGCGTAGACCAGAAATATCTGCGACAAAAATCAGAATGCATTTGTTTTCACATGATTGGATCAATTTTGTGTAGGACTAAGCTGACTGAACCTAACACGGGATAATTGTCCAACTTACGACCTTAACAAGCCCGCTTGATTCCCTATAAGCGCTTGAAATTGATGCTTGTATTCTTTCGAGATTATCAAGCTTTGCCCCCCCCCCTTAGATCGTGTTTTCTCAAACAGAAAATATTGGAAGCGTACTCGTTGGCAAAACAGTTCACGGATAGTTCGTCCTCTGCTTGGTATTTGTTTCAATACCGTTAACAAATAAATTCATGAAACATAGTGGTATCGCATAAATTGAAAATAAAAGCTTTGCGTATACTTGGGAGTTGAACTTTGGCTATTATACGTATGTTATATATATATATAATACACAATTATATGTACATATATAGAAGATTGCTTAGAATTTGGAGCTTAATAACATATCTCAAAATCATTGACATTAAAGAAGGTGAACCTTACTTGAACGATGAAACGTTTGATCAAATAATGTTCTTCGTTCGATACTAAAGGAAATTGAGAAGAAACATCGAAAATTCGTTAATAAAACGAATTTCTTTGTTTCTGTGAGATAATAAACTTGATATACGTATTGGTTTTTAAAATCAATATATCTAACCAATGGGCACACTTTTAACAAGGGTGATGGAACATACCAAAAATCTTTCAAGATGGTCTTGGCAACGGAAGAGTCGAAAATATGACAATTATAAATGAAAAATTCTAATATTTTACAGCTGACAACGATAAAGAACTCCAGATATTCTCCTAATTAATTTACAACAAATTCGCGTATATGATCGATAGCTGACGTCATTGTGCCCCACAGCCCTTGTAAAACGATAAGAATTTCCTGGAAAAACTTGTAGCCACGAAATGAAAAATATGATAAAACTTCTAACAAGAGTACTGAGACGAGCAACTTTGTACTTACCCTTTCGGAGTAGGGAACGTGATTAAACGTCCGCGAGTTCGAAACTTTTGTAAGTCACTGGCACGGCCGCTGCTTATGGTGGGAATGTAATAGATATGTCGGAGATGAAAGAACACCGGAGCCTCCCCTTTGGAGCGGTGGGAGGACCCCCTTAGCGCTGTAATCCAGATTTCATCATAGCCGCACTAAGAAACTGTTGTAATTCTATCCGACTGTACTTATTCGAAATTTATGATAGGGAGCTCGGGCTCGAGGTGACAACCGGTCGCCGAACGTAGTCGCGGTCAAGGGATGAACGTTTTATCTAACAGAGGCATGAAGTAACTCTATAGCTTTCCTTAAAAGAAATACTTGGGACGGGGCACGACGGTAAACATTTCAACGATTTCTGTCCCGTGGCTCGCCACACGCAGACTTTGTCCTTCGGGTAAGACGATTGCCAGATGCCAACGCATCTTCACAGTATATGTTTAGCTGGGCGAGGACCCGCTACGAATATTAAATTTCAATTACACAAAGTCTCTCAAATAGACAAATGGCCTGTGCCCCGACTACGGGAAGATAAGAGAAATCTATCCTTCCACGAACGACGCTTCTCGCTAGCAACTTTCCCCAAGGACAGCTAATATCTTTCTCTAACCACCAACATGGAAATTGACCAATTAACAGCAACGTCAATTTCCCTCACCCTTCGAGCGAAGACTTTTCTCCGCGAATCCGATGATCTCGTGCCCTTAGGCACACCCATCATAGTTTTCTTCGACAGCGTCACCGCGACGGAGAGTCACTCTCTAGTGCGATCTCATCAGTAATCGACCTGTCTTTCGTATACGAAATAATTGCCCCCGTGCTCTAACATATAGTGTAACTTAGACGCAAACGAAGGGTAAAGTCCAGTATCCGTTGACCGCGGAAACGTTGCCGGAGCCGAGACCATTGTCATAGTGCCGCGAATATCGAAACCTTGCGATTATCTACCGACGCTGTAAATCTCCCTAATTTGTGTCAATAAACTCAACCATTGTTACACCGCACCTATGGCTAATTCCAACGAAGATTCACCGAACACCCCCACCCCCAATCCTGACGTGCGTCCGACAGATATAAGTACAGAGCGCGTGAGCGAACTAAAAACGCGATATAGGGCTAAAGAGAGAGACCGTTCCGTCCTTCTCTAATGCCCGCGTACTTGTACCGGAAATATGTAACAACGGTAAACGAGCGCCGTCAGTGTCCACTAGTGTGCATGCCTGATTAAACAAGGACAGGAAATGCCTATATACAGCCTTCTCTTTCTATTTCCATGTCGCATCCATCTTACTATACAGTAGACAGGACTCGACTATTCCATCATTATATTCGCACCCTGCTTATGTGTGAACCAACATCGCCATGACAACAAATCGTTCGTCTCCTGTTTGATGCTCAGTTTTCAACGGAGTTGAAGGGAAACTTTATAAGAGAAAGGAAGTGACGGATTGTCTCAAAGTAATAAACGAAAATTCTCGTAACTATCGAAAAACGATAGTCAATACAAGGATATCATTATCACATTTAAAACTATCACAATGAACGGTGATTTATCGCTGCAAGGTACCACAAATAAGATATCTTATAATTTGCGAAAAGAGGTAAGGAATATTCTAGATTTTAGACTTTGGAACTTCCATGACAGTCATGAGTGTGTTTTGTCATTGATTTGCCATATTGCGTTTTTCACAATTGTTGTTCATTTTTTGTGATATTTTACACTCGCACATAGTATCTATGATTTTTTCTTTCGATAATTCTTATAATTATTGTCAATAATTAATTATTTATAACCATTTACGCTGTATCATATATCATTAAGATTTATCTTTGCACGTATCAAGATGGTAGATAACAAAATTATGTGTAACAAATTGATTAAACTCGCAATGTAACAGAAAATTGCATGAAAATCTTTATATTATTAATAATTATTGTTAATAATAAAAAAAATAAATGTCGCATTAGGAGGAGAGTCGTACTTCGGAACGTAATCGGAACATATTGTACCTTATATGTGATTATTTGGGACGCAATGGGTGAGTACATTGCAATTTAGATATCTTCTTAGTTGCAATTTTTTCGAATAATATCGGTGACCAATCGAAATAGAAATTAGTGCGGAAAGAGGGGAAGGAACCAAAATTTGAAAATCGACATCGGTAACTCAGTAGTTATAGAATAACTCAATCGATAACGTAGATTAACTAGTTATAAATGAAAATATATATAAATTCAAACTTTAAAAATTGGAAATTAAAAAGCAGAAGGCAAAATATTATCGCCGAGGATTTATATAATAATAAATAGACAGTACATTCTTTTTGTCTGTCTTACCTAGAAATAAAACAGTTAATTGATGATTATCGTATAGTGTGTACTCATAGCATAAAATTTGTTCAATGAATTAAAAATTATATTTTTTAGATATGTAGACATTAGCGATGTATTAATCCGGGAAGCTCGTCTACCTCGGAAATATCGAGTCTGCGACAACGTCGATTTGGAAATTATTCTTACAGAATATGAAAATTATTACAAGATGAAATTCCAAAAATATCCTATATTGTGCAAGAAAATAACTGAAAAGGAAATAAAGACGAGGGAAATGACAAATGCGAACAAAGTGTAAGAATTTAAATTATTTAACACTATTCAACGTTCTCAACGTATTCAACGTATCGATTACAATATCATTCAATCTTCGAAGAAGTAGTAAAACGTGTCAAATCTGTTAGCAAAGAAACGAGAAGTGAGTCTGTGAAAGGGAGGAATGTACAACAGAAGATGACGGGTGACGCTACGGATGATATTAATCTCGCAATGACAGTGACACCAATTTTCGCCAATGAAAGCGATGGAGCTTCATCAGAAGAGCTATTTAACGTCTCAATGGAACAATCCACGCAATCAAAGATATCGCAACGGGCTCGGAAGCTTTATATAGACAATCCGGAATTGCGGAAGATTGCTGAAGACATTTCATGCGTAAGTTATTTTCGATTAATATACGTATTGTAAAGCTTTTTAAAAATAAAATACCTATCGATAAACAATCCACTGTATATCAATGACGCAGGGATTTCAGTAAAGCTTTAAATAACGAATTACATAACACTTACGGAAATTAATACGGAGATTATGCGCCATTTCATCTTTGTATTGTCGCAGGAAATCATACTGACAAAATTAAATGTATATTGGGACAACATTGTAGGCCTAGAGGAATGTAAATCTGCTATTAAGGAGGCCATTGTGTATCCCCTTAAGTACCCTATCTTTTTTAATGGCCCATTTTCTCCCTGGAAAGGTATTCTGCTATACGGACCACCTGGTACAGGTAAGATACTCGTATTTCTTTCATTCCCGTACATGTTTACAATCAATTACGAAATAGGGAAGACGATGTTGGCGAAGGCAGTCGCAACAGAATGCCAATGCACCTTTTTTAACATAACGGCCAGCTCATTGGTGAGCAAATGGAGAGGCGATTCCGAGAAGTATATCCGTGTAAGTTGATTTCCTTTGTCTATGAAGAAGAGATTCTAGGTTTAAAAAGATTTGTTTTTATTTGTCGTCATTCATATATAAATAGAATAGTTGTTTGGAAAACGAAATGATATTACGTTCGTGATGAAACAATGAATTTAAGGAATTTTGAATATAATATTTAATAAATAATAAATACATTTGTTAAACTGAACAGGTTTTATTTGAACTTGCCTATAATTATTCGCCTACAATTATTTTTATCGACGAGATTGACTGGATAGGCACAAATAAAGGAGTAAACTGTACATTGTCTGAACCTGCAAAGAGATTCAGATCAGAACTTCTTTCTAGATTGGATGGATTAGTATCTAACGAAAATTCTAATGTAGTTCTTTTGGCTGCAACTAATTGCCCTTGGTATGTATATCACGCTATTTCAATGTTTTCTAAGTAGAAAATATCTTAATATCATAATTATTCATTATCTTAATCTTAATTATTGTGTTGTTCGGAATATTCCTTCGTTATTATTAATATAACAGAACAATAATATTTATTGTAAATATATTATTAGGGACATTGATGCAGCTTTACACAGACGCCTCGAAAAGAAAATATACGTATCATTACCAAATGAAGTTACTCGACTCGATATGTTCAAATTATACCTTAGCAACCAGTTATTAGAGAATATGGATATTGTAAACCACATAATAAAATCTACTGAAAAATATTCTTGCGCGGATATAAAATTGCTTTGTAAGCAAGCATGGCTGCTAGAAATAAGTCCAATGTGGGAAAAACTTGAAAAAAAAGAAACATCTGTTACGACTTTGAAATATGAATTAAAGAATTATGAAATAATAGCAAAATTGTTAAAAACAATGTCACCTACAGTCACGGATGTGGATAGATATAAAGCGCGGAATAAATATGTATGCCATAAGAACATATTTTAAAAAATATAAATGGTTATCATAATATATATCATTAATATAATTATCGTTCGAAAAATTGTTCGTGTGCGTGCATGTATGTGTGCGCACGCGCTATAAACAAGTTTGAAATGTTCGTTCTACATATATGTATACGTGGTATACGTATTCCCTTATAATATATAATATGTGTAATCTGAGTGGTAATATATCCACGTATTACATATGTGTTAGTGTATTTTATCGATAATCTGTCTTTTATTTCCTCTTATCTTATTAACGCATGTATGGGCGCGTATATGCGCCGGGCGAAAGCTATGGGTGTAGACTCAGAACACATATATGCGTTTTTTGCAAGTATTCCGCATGGTCTAAGGACAGATATACGCGTTTGTCGATTTTTCCGATCAAGTAGAAGTAATACTATTACATTTATGTGAGATAAATATGAATGTATTCCTTAGTAACGGCAGTAAGCAAATGCCAATAATGTCTCGTTATAATTGTCTACCTGTTTCGAGGACAGTCGCATCTAATTATCGAGAAGAAAATGTGTTGTTTGTGAGAAAAATAAGAGAATGCAGAAAATGCGATGTCGGATTATGTATCGATAATTGTCTTGAAATTTTTCTCATACAACTGAATTATTAGCCAAATTCTGTTGTAAATTCTAAATGTTTATTGTAAATTTCAATGTTTAAAATAAATAATCAATACTAAAAAATAACGCTCTTGAATTATTTAATCTCGTGCAAAAGAATTACTATAACTTATTACGCTTTGCGCTTTCAATAGTCAATCAACAGAGTTCAGTCTAACGAAGAAGTTCCCTCCTACGCTAACGAACTGTCCTGTTTTTGCGTCCAGGCTTTCAGGACATAAATTAAAATATCGCACATAAGCACAGCGTAACAGCGGCTTAAATTTAAGTTACAATAATAATCTTAAAAAAAAAAAAGAAAAAAAATGTAATAATGCATGGCTATGTCGTACCGTCGCGTATCGGTACTTTTGCCTGTACCACCCTACAATCAGAATTCAGCGTTTATTCTGGAAGAAAATCATGTAAAAAAAAAATATGTAAAAAATCTGGAATTAATAAACAAAGATTTAAAAAAATCAACAATTAAACAAGGGATTGAGATGACCAATCCCGCTCACGCTGCGAACTTCGAACGCGGAAGAGTCGAGCCGTGGCCATGATGGGTGATTCCAGGAATCGGTCGCGTATGGCAGGATCTGCCATGCTTTACCGATCCCAGCCGCGCCGATTTCCGTCAACAGGCACAGTAACGGAGATATTTGGAACAGAAGCAGCCGCATATTCGTCTATCTGAAATTAAAGAGATGATTTCATGTAGAAGATACAAATTCGTTCCCTGATATTGAAATGCCGAACACGAGGAAAATGAGACATGCAAATGACAAAGTCGATGATCAATAGGAAGATAACATAAACAATTGTAGATTACAAGGAAAATTTTGAAAAATGATACGTGTTCTAATAATAGAATATAAATAATAAAAAGGAGAATGTAATTGCCATTCTTCTATGTATTTTAATTTATGAGACGTAACTTCTGAATGACCTGTAATGCCCGTTTCCGCGGCATTATGCGCCGAGTTCCGGAATACGCGTAGACCCGGTAGCGCGATTGTTCACTCGATTACATTTACCATAGCGAAATCGAACTAGAATTCGACTCGACACGCGTACGCGCGCAACCACTGAAAGTTCAACGCACCAGTACCGTCAGACGATTCGAAACTTGTGAATCATCTGCTAACGATACGTATCCACCGTCAAAATTTTTCATTGCAATAATTTTTCATAACGTTGCAACGATCGCTATATTTTCAATATACATGTATGATCGTAATAAAGAGTGTTTACTCTTCTTAGACTGTTATTTGTACAACATTATACGGAAATGTATGTTTTACGTGATATGGCTTCTCTCGACGCGTGGATCCATTGGGAAAACTGCTATATTTATGGTAACTTAATCGTTACAATAACATGAGAACACGTAAAACCGACTCAAAGTTGTAAAAACATGCTTGATACAACTCAAGTGTATTATATACGTTTGAAGCATCACCGCCCATTACTACACCATCAACATCAATCATGTTCTACACCACGGTCATTCTTCTGCAAAAAACGATAATTAAAAGAGAAAGAGAAAGAAGAATTACTGCACAAACTTCGACAACCATGGGACTTCCGTATACATATACAACAATGAGATCACCGTGAAATTGTCTTATCTTGTTCTTTTAATCGCGAAAAATCTGTCCGTAAGTTCGTGGGCCGTGTCGAACAGAACGCTATATACGAGGTAGAACGGGTTTTTGTCCGACTGTTGCACGGTTAAGAGCACGACGAGCAACATTGTTCGTGGCGATAAAATGAAAGTAAAAAAATGCAACGAGGAAACAAAGGATAGAACGTCTAGACATAGCGGAACAAATCTTCGGCAGGAAGATCTTCTCCGTTAACATCGACTCCGCACAGTTACGCTCGCTCTTTTACAGTTAGCCTCGCGGACCTGTCTTAATTTGTAACTACGTTTCGGGACATCCTCAACACGTTCCCCAACGCGTAGGTTTCATACGACAAATTCAATGTCATAGTGGTTTAAGTCGTAATTCCGAATGTTTGAATTCATTTTTACTCTAAAACATATCTTCCCTTTGGTTTCAGAACCGATTAAGTCGTAACTTTATTCTCTACCATTTCTGTTTCCACGGTTTGAACAGATGTAATCTATTTTTACGGTAATAAACACAGAAGATTATTTGATGAAAACTGGCAATGGCCTAACTTACACCACTATGATTCTCAACCCTGTTTTCCAAATTGTGTTATATAATATTTTATGAAATGTTGGTGCCATACAGGATGAAACGATCTTAGGCGAATCAAACATCTTATTTTCCCTTACGCCATTCAAATTATAAAATATGCAAACTTTTTAACATTTAACTCCGCTGTCTCATTATGTCGATTCCGTCAACTGTACGTATGCTGATGAACAGTAGTTAATTGTCGGTTTCACGATGGGATTTCGAAGAGGAAATTGGATAACGGATAGGTGAGGGGCTCTGAAGTAGGATAAGAACGTAATTGTAACTCGACTTTTGATGATTTATTGCCTAGCTAGCGGGATCGAGAGCGTGACTGGTGATGTAAGATACTGAGGAAAGTTAATTAAACTTAGCTTCATTACGTAGAGTAAATAAGATGTTTGATTGCAGCAGAAATTGTCACATATTTGATAAATGTTAGATTTCTATATATAAGAAAAATGTATAAAAGATATGTAAGAGTATAAGACTATTTCTAAGAAAGGTAAATTATGGGTTTTTCATCAAATGTTTGAATCAACTTTGTTAAAGCATTCCCTAATTTAACCATTTAGATGTTAACTATCGAGAAACCAGTCCAGTGTGTCGTATATCTCATCATTTACATAGGAACAAAATCTCCACGTTCAGGCTGTACAGTTAATTGAAATTAAAGGCAAACACTGTAACTCTGGCACAACTGTCCTTATTTTCGCAACTAATTACCATTTGTCCCATTTCATTAAAACTTTTTAACAGCCGGTAAATAAATTGATGGAATTTCCTCGGTTCAATTTATGAGTGATGAAAATCAAAATTACTTAAAAGTACCATTCCTCGATATCTCCAAAAATATGTCATTTCTAACCGTATAATAATCTATAAGCAGAGAAATGTCAATGAAAATTTAAGACGAAAAAGAGGTAAATTTACCTGAATTCCAGAGCGCGGCCGGCTTTCAAATGTCGTTGACTGTTCAGAGTTACCACGCTTACTACGGTCCGTGAACTACGGCTTGCCGGTTTACCCCGGCTTCGTATCTGCATACCGTGTGCTGTTGTCGCCGCTAAAACACGCTCACCCCTCTACTCGCGGACTTAACTACCGTTCTCAATTGGTCGCTGTTTTTAACTGTAGTTCTTGTTCCGAAAGATAGGTAAATGGCTTCCTCTATGATCTACGAGCCAACACAATCAAAGATGATCGTTTAAAGTAGCTTATAGGAACAGGCAGACTACGGGCACATTTACGCTCCGATCGTGTGTAGAACGCTAAAAGGTAGAATTCTGAAAACTGTAGAACAAACGAGCGATAGTATTGCTAAAAAGACAAGTTAAGAGTACATAAATATGTAGTAAGAGGAAAGAAAAGATCTTCAACTGACAAACAAGTAATTGTGTCTATCATCATTTCGTCAATGCGGTTAAGGATAGTTATATACATTTATACATTACATTCTAAGAGTTACAGTTGCATGAAACAAAGGAGAAAGTGATGGGAGCAACTTACCTGCTCATTTATCCTCTGCACGTTCGGAGATGCGCATTAACATTATCATAATCGCTCAGTTGAATTATGCTTGTATTAGTATGTTTTATCTTCTTCGTTAATACATAAGAAGTACTTCAATATCGAATCCAAATCTGTGAAATCTAAGTTATATATAAATATATATACTTTCAATGTGATTATCAATAGTTTAGTTTATTTAATTCAACATATGCATATTTTCATGAAAACAAAAGTACGTCAAATTTTAACGAGCAATAGCTTTCGTTTTACATCACTATACGGTAATTTGCAGGATGCAAAAAGAAAAATAGAGAGTCTGATCTGAAAATAGAATGATCTTGAATAAATTGTAAAGGACATAATAGCGCTGTCATGCGCTATGGTGCATAAACTAGGGTAGAATTAAAAGCGTAGTAGAATGTAGATCGTTAACAAATAAAAATTAATCTAGGTGTTATTAAAGAAATTTGTTTCACCTTTTAAACTTTTTGATGATTGGTTTACTTTGAATATTTTGCATATTTTTGCATATCATGAGCATTTGGTACATTTCCATACATTCAAATTTTCTATGAATATAAAATGATCCGCACTCTACTTCATAGTATACTCTATACGTTTAAAATGCTCCATTAGAAGCTTAAATCTATCAAAATACAGCTCCTAAGGAAATGTGAACTTTCACATGAACACATAATATCGATTTTCTGATTGAAACGTATAGACAGATATATACTAGCATAAGCCACCTTCGGCATTTGACTGCATGGTGCAGCACTACTCTCTCTGGGATATCCTAGCCACTTTCGGCATTTGGCCGTATGGTGCAGCACTAGCTCTGTAACATAGAAAACCATAGGCGTCAGTTCTTCTTATTTCCTCTCTCATATATGTTTACTTTAATGTCACTTATTCAGGCGCTTGATATATTGTCGGAATGAAATTTTAGTAATGTGCAAGTAATTGTGAGTAGATTAATAAAGTATAATAAGATATTAGATTCATGTACATAGTTTCAAGTGACATCAATCTTTATGTCTAGTATATACATGTGTATTGATCTATAAGTCAGTGTTAAAATAACAAACAAACCAGCAGAAGAAGGAAAGAAGATTTCCTTCGGTTTTGCAAAATCTATTAAGAAATCTATTAAGAAAAAATGCTATTCCACAAGAAAAAAAGAAAGTTGATTACATTGAATGCCTTAATGAAAAAGGTATTAAAGTAATAGGGTGAGTTCAAAAAGTAAAATTTATAATCAAGAAACATATAACCTCAACCTAACCTATAAAAATCACCAATAGCGGAATATATATATTTGAAAACAATTTTTTATTTCAATGAGGAAGAAAGAAAAGATGAATCTCTAATTATTCCATTACTAGGTTCAAAAACCTGGCATGATAGAATTGTTAATAAAATAGATGCAGACATTTTCCTTCCGAAGGCAGATAAGGAAAAGGTAGGAGACGCTAGTGTTAACGAGGCAAAATCAAAGCTATCTAATGGAAAAACATCGCCAATAATATCAATAAAGAAAGAGCCAGTTGAAGATAGTGAAAATAAAGTTGTTACTTTAGAAGAGCAAGCGGCGGAAGAAATCATTGAGGAACTTAAGTCAAAGAATGAACATGAAACTAAAACAAATGATTTAACTTTACCTTTAGTAGAAGATGAATCATTAAGAGGCAAAGAACAGGTACGTTATCAACATATTGATGTGCAATGCACAGATGTATTACATTTGCATATTATAAATATTGTTTTTTATTCTTCAGTCTACGTTACAAGATTATGAAAAAATTCCTATTGATGCTTTTGGTGTAGCAATGTTACAGGGAATGGGATGGCAACCAGGAAAGGGAATTGGTTGAAATGAAAAGTATGAATTTTATTCTAGATTAAATTAATTATATGTGTTTAATACATCACTTATTGGAAAGTAAACAGAGAACATCATTTTTTATTTCACAATCGTTTATTCTAACTATTACAGATTAGTAGCAGCTGTCATACCAGAATTACGACCAAAAGGTATGGGTCTTGGAGCAGACAAAGTAGCATTGCAGAAGAAAAATACAGATTCCAAAAAAGAAGAGGAAGAAGTTAAAATCGAGAAAGGAACATTTGTGAAAATTATAGCTGGAAAACAAGGTAATAATTATGGTCAAATAGAAGGATTCGATGATGATGCAGGAAGGCTCATAATAAACCTAGCTCTTGGTGGAAATATAATATCTGTAAATGAATTTATGGTACAGCCAGTGACTAAATCAGAATATTCTAAGAACTCAAAAGTTCTAAGTTAGTATGAAGTGTTAGTTTTTCATTAAGGGACTTTTAAGAAAATAAATTTGAATTGACATACACATATAAAGACATAATCAGACATGTAGAAAAACTAATTCAAGAGTACCTGTAAGTGTGTTGTTGCATGCAATTTTTTAAAGGTCCCTTCTAATTTTATATAAAATATGATAAATGTAGATCGGTCCGTCGTGTCCAGTAGTTGGGTGACTAGTGGGTTGTGGTGGTTGTTGACTCTTGTGTCATATCTGCTTCTGGCCTTGTGTATTTCATCTTTGACTGTAGGTATCTTGAGGTCACGGTGGATTGTTTCGTTGGTAAGATACCAGGGTGCATTTGATAGGGATCTTAGAGTTTTCGATTGGAAGCGTTGGAGTATTTCAATGTTGGAATTACTTGCTGTTCCCCATAGTTGGATTCCGTAGGTCCAGACAGGTTTTATTACGGCCTTGTAGAGGGTTATTTTGTTCTGTATGTTTAGCTTGGAGCGTCGGCCCGTGAGCCAATAGAATTTTCTTAGTTTTTCCTTTAGTTGCTTTGTTTTTTCTGAGATATGTTTTTTCCAAGTTAGCCTCCTGTCCAGGGTCATGCCCAGGTATCTTACGGAGTCCTTGCTTGGGATTATTGTGTTGTTAATGGTGACCTGGGGGCAGGTTTGTTTTCGGAGCGTGAAGGTTACATGAGAGGATTTTTTTCGTTTATTTTGAAGCCTCATTTTTCGAACCACTTTTCCATGGAGTCGAGACTTCGCTGGAGAGTGGATGAGGCAATTGCCGGGTCTGCGTGGGTAGCTAATAGTGCTGTGTCGTCGGCAAATGTTGCTATTGTTACCTCGTTTGATATAGGTAAGTCGGCAGTGTAGATGGAGAACAGTAGGGGTCCGAGGACACTACCTTGGGGTATGTCGGATTCTATTGGGAATGTTGCGGAAGTGGCGCCTAGGCATTTAACTATGAATTGTCTGTTGGTTAGGTAGGATTTTAAGATGGTGTAGTATGGGTGGGGTAGGATCTTTTTAAGCTTGTAGAGTAGCCCTTCATGCCATACTTTGTCGAATGCCTGTTGGATGTCTAGGAATACCGCTGAGCAGTATTTTTTCTTTTCAAGGGTTTGGCTGATCATGTGGGTTATGTGGTGGATTTGCTCTACTGTTGAGTGTTGTTTTCGGAAGCCGAATTGGTGATCTGGGAGTGTTTTCAATTCTTCTAGGAGTGGAAGGAGACGATTCGTGAGCATCCTCTCGAATAGTTTAGACAGTGTAGGTAAAAGACTGATTGGGCGATAGGAGCTGGTTTCATATATTGGTTTACCGGGTTTAGGGATGAGGGTGATCAGTGAGATTTTCCACGCCTGAGGAAAGTATTCAAGGCGGAAGATAGCGTTAAAGATTGATGCGATGAGTGCAATCCCTTTTATGGGAAGTTCCTTGATTGCTTTATTGTCTATTAGGTCGTGACCTGCTGCTTTCTTGGGGTTTAGGCGACTGATTGCTTCTATGATCTCTGAAGAAGTGAAGGGTTCAATAGGAGGGGACATTTGGAAGGGAGTGTGCAGATATTCGGTAACGTCCGCTGCAGCTATGGAGGAATGGGGTTGGAATACTTCAGTCAAGTGTTTGGCAAATAGGTTGGCTTTTTCTATAGGGCTACGCGCCCATCCACCCTGCGGACGGCGGATTGGAGGTATTATTTGTGGGAGGCGCGTGAGTTTCCTGGAGGCCTTCCATAGTGAGTAGTTGGAGTCGGCTGTGGGGGACGAGCTGACGAGATATTTGTGAAAACGGTCATTATTGTAGATTTTTATAGTTTTGGATAATTTTCTAGTTGCGTTGTTTAGTTTGCGTTTGTCCTCCGGTGTTCTATGGGTCTGCCATATCCTTCTTAGTCTACGTTTTTCTGCTATTTTTTTAAATATGTACTGGGGGTATTCGTGATTGCCGATGGACGTTTTTGCCGGTGTGGAGAAGCGGATAGCGTTTATTATGCTCGTGTTTAAGTATTCCGTGGCTGCTTCGATTTCTTCATTGGTTTTTAGTGAAGTTGAGGCTGAAGTTGTGTGTGTAAAGACTTCTCTAAAGAGCTGCCAGTTGGTGTGTTGGTTATGTATGGAGCCATTAGGTGTATTCTCGATGATAGTTGAACTGACTGTTACTATCACGGGGGAATGATCAGAGGAGAGATCAGCCGAGGAATTGATTTGGACGTGTCTTGACGAGATATTTTTAGTTATGAGGAAATCAAGGAGATCGGGTATTTTGTTTGTGTCGGTGGGCCAGTGTGTAGGTTCGTATGTGGTAAGGTAGTTGAGGTTGTTGGTTATTACGCTGTTGAGGAGGTTTTTGCCTCTTACTGTAACCAGTCTGCTGCCCCATTGGGTGTGTTTGGCGTTGTAGTCTCCTCCAGCTATGAATCTATTGCCCAGGGTGTCCAGGAAGTCGTCAAAGTCTTCTTTGGCGATGGAGTGTCTGGGAGGGCAGTATACAGCTGAAGTGGTGATTGTACCATGACAGTCTTCTATTGCTACGTTTGTTGCTTGGAGGTAGTCTTTCTGGAATGGTGGAAGTTCGTAGTGCTTAATGTTTGATTCGATTATGATTCCGGTGCCGCCGTGGGCCTTTCCGCTGGGGTGTTGGGTGTGGTAGAAGTTGTAGCCGTGTATTTTGAGGTAGTTTTTATCGGTGAAGTGGGTTTCGGATATGAGCATCACATCGATTTGCTGTTGTTTTAAGAATAGTTCTAGTTCAAATTTGTGCTGAGCTAGACCGTTGGCGTTCCGCAAAGCTATGCGTCTTGGTTTTATTTTGCTTCTGTGCGTATGAATTTGTCCATGAAGAGTGTGAGTAGTGACAGCAAGTTGTTAATTTGCTCAGTTTGCTTCTCGATAAGTTTTTCGAGTCTGGTGAAGTTGTTTGTGTTTTGTGGGGTGGGAATTCTATTTTCTGTGTGTACACTGTGGGTTTTCGAGTTGTTTACGTTTCCTTGTGTTGCCTGCGCGTGGGATACTGATGGTGAGGTGAGCTTTGGGGTCTAGGTTCTTGTATGGTTATGTCCTTGGGTCTCAGTTTTGGATACTTAATATTATGTAGTGTTTTATATGCTGAGCATCCTTTGTAGTTCGCAGGATGCTCTCCTTGACAGTGGATGCACTTAGCGGGGGTTTCGGGGGATTTAGTGTATTGGTCAGTGGGGTGATTACTTGCACATTTTACGCACCGGAAGTTATGGTTGCAGTATTTCTGCGTGTGGCCGTACCTTTGGCACCTTTTACATTGTATTATTTCTTTCTTTACAAGAGGTGGTTCGAACTTAACTATGGAGTTCATCAGCCGGTTGACGTTGTAAATTTCTTTGTTGTTCCCTTTTTGTTTTAAATTTATGAAGAATAGTGATAGTGGGTATCTTGAGATTCTATGTTTAATGTTGCTTATGTTTGTTACCTCATGGCCAAGATTTTGAAGTTTGTACTTTAGTTCATCTAGGTCGACTGAGTGGTGGATGTTGCGTAGCACCACACGAAAAGGTCTTTCTTCTTTGAGCTGATATGTGTGGAATTTAGCGTTTAACGTTTTTAGCAACTTAGTTAACTTTCTACAGGCGTCTGGGTGGGTCAGCAGAATTTTCACGTGGTTGTTGTTAATTTTTAACTTGTAGTCCTCTTTGCTGATGTCTTTTTCAATGGTCCTTATCATTGACTGTATGTCGATTACGTCGTCAATGAATATTGGTGGAGGAGGGGGAATTCTTTGAGTATGGAGATTATTTACCTTCTCGGTTGTATTCATGGAGTTTTCCGTAGACTCCAGTATTGAGAATCTATTGAAGGTGGTCACCTGGCTGGCTGGTGGTTTAGTTTGACTCTTATTCACATTTGTCTTGCTTGGTTCCAGCTTGCGTTTTTTCGAGTGATGGTCGTTTACCAGGATAGATGTGTTGCCCCCTTGCCACGGGGGAGGAAAAACGGCGGTGTTATAATTTAGCTCCGGAGAGCCTGTTTGGAATGATAGAGCCATCATCGAGCTAGTTAATTCAGTGTGAAAGAACTAGTCGAGAGGCTGTTAACCCTTAGCTAGGTTTGTTGGATTTGCTTTCGACAGATGAGCGTCACGTGGAGTTTTGTGAATTTCACAGGGCACTGGACACACGTCTCGGCACTCAGCAGCAACTGGATGGTCACGTGCTGTTTTGTGGACTTCGCAGGGCACTGGACACACGTTTGCACGCCTCGGCACTCACCAGCAAACTGTTCATGGTAACGCTGTCGAGGAAAACTATGATGGGTGTGCCTAAGGGCCCGAAATCATCGGATTCGTGGAAAAAAGCCTTCGTTCGGAAAGTGAGGGAAATTGGCGTTACTGTTAATTGGTCAATTTCCATGTTGGTGGTTAGGGAAGGGTGCTAGCCGCCCTAGAACTATCGAAACTCGGCCACGAAGTCATCAATGTCAGCAACATAAGGCATAGAGTCTCGAAAAAACCGTTATCCCTATTTTTTATCGATTTAAAACAGAAACCCAACAATAAGGAAATCTACAACATCAGTCGCCTAATGAACGCTATAGTAAAATTCGAACCACCGCAAATCAAAAAGGAGATAGTGCAATGCAAGAGGTGCCAAAGATACGGGCACACGCAGAAATACTGCAACCATATCTTCCGCTGCGTCAAATGTGCAGGTACACACCCCACCGACC